>NW_027327567.1:300000-411821 GCF_047675955.1 Chlorocebus sabaeus
TGGGCTTCCAAATATCCCTTTGCCAATTCCAAAAGAACAGCCTTAGCGAAAGGCTTCTTGAAGGGAAAGATGTAACTCTGTGAGATGAACTAACAGAACACAGAGCAGTTTCTCAGAAAGCTTCTTTCCAGTTTTGAACGGAAGATTTTTCCTTTTTCACCATAGCCCTCTATGGGCTTCCAAATATCCCGTTGCCAATGCCACAAGAACAGCCTTAGCGAAAGGATTCCTGAAGGGAAAGATGTAACTCTGTGAGATGAATTAACAGAACACAGAGCAGTTTCTGTGAACGCTTCTTTCCAGTTTTGACCGTAAGATATTTCCTTTTTCACCATAGCCCTCTATGTGCTTCCAAATATCCCTTTGCCAATTCCACAAGAACAGTCTTAGCGAAAGGCTTCTTGAAGGGAAAGATGTAACTCTGTGAGATGAACTAACAGATCACAGAGCAGTTTCTCAGAAGGCTTCTTTCCAGTTTTGAACGGAAGATATTTCCTTTTTCACCATAGCCCACTATGGGCTTCCAAATATCCCTTTGCCAATGCCACAAGAACAGCCTTAGCGAAAAGCTTCTTGAAGGGAAAGATGTAACTCTGTGTGATGAATTAACAAAACACAGAGCAGTTTCTCAGAATGCTTCTTTCCGGTTTTGAACGGAAGATATTTCCTTTTTCACCATAGCCCTCTATGGGCTTCCAAATATCCCTTTGCCAATTCCACAAGAACAGCATTAGCGAAAGGCTTCTTGAAGGGAAAGATGTAACTCTGTGAGATGAATTAACAGAACACAGAGCAGTTTCTCAGAAAGCTTCTTTCCAGTTTTGAACGGAAGATATTTCCTTTTTCACCATAGCCCTCTATGGGCTTCCAAATATCCCTTTGCCAATTCCACAAGAACAGCCTTAGCGAAAGGCTTGTTGAAGGTAAAGATGTAACTCTGTGAGATGAATTAACAGAACACAGAGCAGTTTCGCAGAAGGATTCTTTCCAGTTTTGAAGGGAAGATATTTCCTTTTTCACCATAGCCTTCTATGGGCTTCCAAATATCCCTTTGACAATTCCACAAGAACAGCCTTAGTGAAAGGCTTCTTGAAGGGAAAGATGTAACTCTGTGAGATGAATTAACAGAACACAGAGCAGTTTCTCAGAAAGCTTCTTTCCAGTTTTGAACGGAAGATATTTCCTTTTTCCCCATAGACCTCTATGGGCTTCCAAATATCCCTTTGCCAATTCACAAGAACAGCCTTAGCGAAAGCCTTCTTGAAGGGAAAGATGTAACTCTGTGAGATGAACTAACAGAACACAGAGCAGTTTCTCAAAAAGCTTCTTTGCAGTTTTGAACGGAAGATATTTCCTTTTTCACCATAGCCCTCTATGGGCTTCCAAATATCCCTTTGCCAATGCCACAAGAACAGCGTTAGCGAAAGGCTTCTTGAAGGGAAAGATGTAACTCTTTGAAGTGAATTAACAGAACACAGAGCAGTTTCTCAGAAGGCTTCTTTCCAGTTTTGAACGGAAGATATTTCCTTTTTCACCATAGCCCTCTATGGGCTTCCAAATATCCCTTTGCCAATTCCACAAGAACAGCCATATCGAAAGGATTCTTGAAGGGAAAGATGTAACTCTGTGAGATGAATTAAGAGAACACAGAGCAGTTTCTCAGAACGCTTCTTTCCAGTTTTGAACGGAAGATATTTCCTTTTTCACCATAGCCCTCTATGGGCTTCCAAATATCCCTTTGCAAATTCCAGAACAACAGCCTTAGCGAAAGGTTTCTTGAAGGGAAAGATGTAACTCTGTGAGATGAATTAAGAGAACACAGAGCAGTTTCTCAGAAAGCTTCTTTCCAGTTTTGAACGGAAGATATTTCCTTTTTCACCATAGCCCTCTATGGGCTTCCAAATATCCCTTTGCCAATTCCACAAGAACAGCCATATCGAAAGGATTCTTGAAGGGAAAAATGTAACTCTGTGAGATGAATTAACGGAACACAGAGCAGTTTCTCAGAACGCTTCTTTCCAGTTTTGAACGGAAGATATTTCCTTTTTCACCATAGCCCTCTATGGGCTTCCAAATATCCCTTTGCAAATTCCAGAACAACAGCCTTAGCGAAAGGCTTCTTGATGGGAAAGATGTAACTCTGTGAGATGAATTAAGAGAACACAGAGCAGTTTCTCAGAAAGCTTCTTTCCAGTTTTCAACGGAAGATATTTCCTTTTTCACCATAGCCCTCTATGGGCATCCAAATATCCCTTTGCCAATTCCACAAGAACAACCATATCGAAAGGATTCTTGAAGGGAAAGATGTAACTCTGTGAGATGAATTAACAGAACACAGAGCAGTTTCTCAGAAAGCTTCTTTCCAGTTTTGAACGGAAGATATTTCCTTTTTCACCATAGCCCTCTATGGGCTTCCAAATATCCCTTTGCCAATGCCACAAGAACAGCCTTAGCGAAAGGCTTCTTGAAGGGAAAGATGTAACTCTGTGAGATGAATTAACAGAACACAGAGCAGTTTCTTAGAACGCTTCTTTCCAGTTTTCAACGGAAGATATTTCCTTTTTCACCATAGCCCTGTATGGGCTTTCAAATATCCCTTTGCCAATTCCACAAGAACAGCCTTAGCGAAAGGCTTCTTGAAGGGAAAGATGTAACTCTGTGAGATGAATTAACAGAACACAGAGCAGTTTCTCAGAAAGCTTCTTTCCAGTTTTGAACGGAAGATATTTCCTTTTTCACCATAGCCCTCTATGGGCTTCCAAATATCCCTTTGCCAATTCCACAAGAACAGCCTTAGCGAACCGCTTGTTGAAGGTAAAGATGTAACTCTGTGAGATGAATTAACAGAACACAGAGCAGTTTCTCAGAAGGCTTCTTTCCAGTTTTGAACGGAAGATATTTCCTTTTTCACCAAAACCTTCTATGGGCTTCCAAATATCCCTTTGCCAATTCCACAAGAACAGCCTTAGCGAAAGGCTTCTTGAAGGGAAAGATGTAACTCTGTGAGATGAATTAACAGAACACAGAGCAGTTTCTCAGAAAGCTTCTTTCCAGTTTTGAACGGAAGATATTTCCTTTTTTACCGTAGCCCTCTATGGGCTTCCAAACATCCCTTTGCCAATTCCACAAGAACAGCCTTAGCGAAAGGCTTCTTGAAGGGAAAGATGTAACTCTGTGAGATGAATTAACTGAACACAGAGCAGTTTCTCAGAAGGCTTCTTTCCAGTTTTGATCGGAAGATATTTCCTTTTTCATCATAGCCCTCTATGGGCTTCCAAATATCCCCTTGCCAATTCCACAAGAACAGCCTTAGCGAAAGGCTTCTTTTAGGGAAAGATGTAACTCTGTGAGATGAATTAACAGAACACAGAGCATTTTCTCAGAAAGCTTCTTTCCAGTTTTGAACGGAAGATATTTCCTTTTTCACCATAGCCCTCTTTGGGCTTCTAAATATCCCTTTGCCAATTCCACAAGAACAACCTTATCGAAAGGCTTCTTGAAGGAAAAGATGTAACTCTGTGAGATGAATTAAGAGAACACAGAGCAGTTTCTCAGAACCTTCTTTCCAGTTTTGACCGTAAGATATTTCCTTTTTCACCATAGCCCAATATGTGCTTCCAAATATCAATTTTCCAATTCCACAAGAACAGCCTTAGCGAAAGGCTTCTTGAAGGGAAAGATGTAACTCTGTGAGATGAACTAACAGAACACAGAGCAGTTTCTCAGAACGCTTCTTTCCAGTTTTGAACGGAAGATATATATTTTTTCACCATAGCCCTCTATGGGCTTCCAAATATCCCTTTGCCAATTCCACAAGAACAGCCTTAGCGAAAGGCTTCCTGAAGGGAAAGATGTAACTCTGTGGGATGAATTAACAGAACACAGAACAGTTTCTCAGAGAGCTTCTTTCCAGTTTTGAACGGAAGATATTTCCCTTTTCACCATAGCCCTCTATGGGCTTCCAAATATCCCTTTGAAAATTCCAGAACAACAGCCTTAGCGAAAGGTTTCTTGAAGGGAAAGATGTAACTCTGTGAGATGAATTAAGAGAACACAGAGCAGTTTCTCAGAACCTTCTTTCCAGTTTTGACCGTAAGATATTTCCTTTTTCACCATAGCCCTCTATGTGCTTCCAAATATCCCTTTGCCAATTCCACAAGAACAGCCTTAGCGAAAGGCTTCTTGAAGGGAAAGATGTAACTCTTTGAGAAGAATTAACAGAACACAGAGCAGTTTCTCAGAAAGCTTCTTTCCAGTTTTGAACGGAAGATATTTCCTTTTTCACCATAGCCCTCTATGTGCTTCCAAATATCCCTTTGCCAATTCCACAAGAACAGCCTTAGCGAAAGGCTTGTTGGAGGTAAAGATGTAACTCTGTGAGATGAATTAACAGAACACAGAGCAGTTTCTCAGAAGGCTTCTTTCCAGTTTTGAACGGAAGATATTTCCTTTTTCACCGTAGCCTTCTATGGGCTTCCAAATATCCCTTTGCCAATTCCACAAGAACAGCCTTAGCGAAAGGCTTCTTGAAGGGAAAGATGTCACACTTTGAGATGAACTAACAGAACACAGAGCAGTTTCTCAGAAACTTCTTTCCAGTTTTGAACGGAAGATATTTCCTTTTTCACCATAGCCCTCTATGGGCTTCCAAATATCCCTTTGCCAATGCCACAAGAACAGCCTTAGCGAAAGGCTTGTTGAAGGTAAAGATGTAACTCTGTGAGATGAATTAACTGAACACAGAGCAGTTTCTCAGAAGGCTTCTTTCCAGTTTTGAACGGAAGATATTTCCGCTTTCACCATATCCTTCTATGGGCTTCCAAATATCCCTTTGCCAATTACACAAGAACAGCCTTAGCGAAAGGCTTCCTGAAGGGAAAGATGTAACTCTGTGAGATGAATTAACAGAACACAGAGCAGTTTCTCAGAACGCTTCTTTCCAGTTTTGAACGGAAGATGTTTCCTTTTTCACCATAGCCCTCTATGGGCTTCCAAATATCCCTTTGCCAATTCCACAAGAACAGCCTTAGCGAAACGCTTCTTGAAGGGAAAGATGTCACTCTGTGAGATGAATTAACAGAACACAGAGCAGTTTCTCAGAAAGCTTCTTTCCATTTTTGAACGGAAGATATTTCCTTTTTTCCCATAGACCTCTATGGGCTTCCAAATATCCCTTTGCCAATTACAAAAGAACAGCCTTTGCGAAAGGTTTCTTGAAGGGAAAGATGTAACTCTGTGAGATGAATTAAGAGAACACAGAGCAGTTTCTCAGAAAGCTTCTTTCCAGTTTTGAACGGAAGATATTTCCTTTTTCACCATAGCCCTCTATGGGCTTCCAAATATCCCTTTGCCAATTCCACAAGAACAGCCATATCGAAAGGATTCTTGAAGGGAAAGATGTAACTCTGTGAGATGAATTAACAGAACACAGAGCAGTTTCTCAGAAAGCTTCTTTCCAGTTTTAAACGGAAGATATTTCCTTTTTCACCATAGCCCTCTATGGGCTTCCAAATATCCCTTTGCCAATTCCACAAGAACAGCCATATCGAAAGGATTCTTGAAGGGAAAGATGTAACTCTGTGAGATGAATTAACGGAACACAGAGCAGTTTCTCAGAACGCTTCTTTCCAGTTTTCAACGGAAGATATTTCCTTTTTCACCATAGCCCTCTATGGGCTTCCAAATATCCCTTTGCAAATTCCAGAACAACAGCCTTAGCGAAAGGCTTCTTGAAGGGAAAGATGTAACTCTGTGAGATGAATTAAGAGAACACAGAGCAGTTTCTCAGAAAGCTTCTTTCCAGTTTTGAACGGAAGATATTTCCTTTTTCACCATAGCCCTCTATGGGCTTCCAAATATCCCTTTGCCAATTCCACAAGAACAGCCATATCGAAAGGATTCTTGAAGGGAAAGATGTAACTCTGTGAGATGAATTAACAGAACACAGAGCAGTTTCTCAGAAAGCTTCTTTCCAGTTTTGAACGGAAGATATTTCCTTTTTCACCATAGCCCTCTATGGGCTTCCAAATATCCCTTTGCCAATGCCACAAGAACAGCCTTAGCGAAAGGCTTCTTGAAGGGAAAGATGTAACTCTGTGAGATGAATTAACAGAACACAGAGCAGTTTCTTAGAACGCTTCTTTCCAGTTTTCAACGGAAGATATTTCCTTTTTCACCATAGCCCTCTATGGGCTTCCAAATATCCCTTTGCCAATTCCACAAGAACAGCCTTAGCGAAAGGCTTCTTGAAGGGAAAGATGTAACTCTGTGAGAAGAATTAACAGAACACAGAGCATTTTCTCAGAAAGCTTCTTTCCAGTTTTGAACGGAAGATATTTCCTTTTTCACCATAGCCCTTTTTGGGCTTCCAAATATCCCTTTGCCAATTCCACAAGAACAGCCTTATCGAAAGGCTTCTTGAAGGGAAAGATGTAACTCTGTGAGATGAATTAACAGAACACAGAGCAGTTTCTCAGAACCTTCTTTCCAGTTTTGACCGTAAGATATTTCCTTTTTCACCATAGCCCTCTATGTGCTTCCAAATATCCCTTTGCTAATTCCACAAGAACAGCCTTAGCGAAAGGCTTCTTGAAGGGAAAGATGTAACTCTGTGAGATGAACTAACAGAACACAGAGCAGTTTCTCAGAAAGCTTCTTTCCAGTTTTGAACGGAAGATATTTCCTTTTTCACCATAGCCCTCTATGGGCTTCCAAATATCCCTTTGCCAATGCCACAAGAACAGCCTTAGCGAAAGGCTTCTTGAAGGGAAAGATGTAACTCTGTGAGATGAATTAACAGAACACAGAGCAGTTTCTCAGAACGCTTCTTTCCAGTTTTGAACGGAAGATATTTCCTTTTTCACCATAGCCCTCTAAGGGCTTTCAAATATCCCTTTGCCAATTCCACAAGAACAGCCTTAGCGAAAGGCTTCTTGAAGGGAAAGATGTAACTCGGTGAGATGAATTAAGAGAACACAGAGCAGTTTCTCAGAAAGCTTCTTTCCAGTTTTGAACGGAAGATATTTTATTTTTCACCATAGCCCTCTATGGGCTTCAAAATATCCCTTTGCCAATTCCACAAGAACAGCCTTAGCGAAAGGCTTGTTGAAGGTAAAGATGTAACTCTGTGAGATGAATTACCAGAACACAGAGCAGTTTCTCAGAAGGCTTCTTTCCAGTTTTGAACAGAAGATATTTCCTTTTTCACCATAGCCTTCTATGGGCTTCCAAATATCCCTTTGCCAATTCCACAAGAACAGCCTTAGCGAAACGCTTCTTGAAGGGAAAGATGTCACTCTGTGAGATGAATTAACAGAACACAGAGCAGTTTCTCAGAAAGCTTCTTTCCAGTTTTGAACGGAAGATATTTCCTTTTTTCCCATAGACCTCTATGGGCTTCCAAATATCCCTTTGCCAATTACAAAAGAACAGCCTTTGCGAAAGCCTTCTTGAAGGGAAAAATGTAACTCTGTGAGATGAACTAACAGAACACAGAGCAGTTTCTCAGAAAGCTTCTTTCCAGTTTTGAACGGAAGATATTTCCTTTTTCACCATAGCCCTCTATGGGCTTCCAAATATCCCTTTGCCAATGCCACAAGAACAGCCTTAGCGAAAGGGTTCTTGAAGGGAAAGATGTAACTCTGTGAGATGAATTAACAGAACACAGAGCAGTTTCTCAGAAAGCTTCTTTCCAGTTTTGAACGGAAGATATTTCCTTTTTCACCATAGCCCTCTATGGGCTTCCAAATATCCCTTTGCCAATTCCACAAGAACAGCCATATCGAAAGGATTCTTGAAGGGAAAGATGTAACTCTGTGAGATGAATTAACAGAACACAGAGCAGTTTCTCAGAAAGCTTCTTTCCAGTTTTGAACGGAAGATATTTCCTTTTTCACCATAGCCCTCTATGGGCTTCCAAATATCCCTTTGCCAATTCCACAAGAACAGCCATATCGAAAGGATTCTTGAAGGGAAAGATGTAACTCTGTGAGATGAATTAACGGAACACAGAGCCGTTTCTCAGAACGCTTCTTTCCAGTTTTCAACGGAAGATATTTCCTTTTTCACCATAGCCCTCTATGGGCTTCCAAATATCCCTTTGCAAATTCCAGAACAACAGCCTTAGCGAAAGGCTTCTTGAAGGGAAAGATGTAACTCTGTGAGATGAATTAAGAGAACACAGAGCAGTTTCTCAGAAAGCTTCTTTCCAGTTTTGAACGGAAGATATTTCCTTTTTCACCATAGCCCTCTATGGGCTTCCAAATATCCCTTTGCCAATTCCACAAGAACAGCCATATCGAAAGGATTCTTGAAGGGAAAGATATAACTCTGTGAGATGAATTAACAGAACACAGAGCAGTTTCTCAGAAAGCTTCTTTCCAGTTTTGAACGGAAGATATTTCCTTTTTCACCATAGCCCTCTATGGGCTTCCAAATATCCCTTTGCCAATGCCACAAGAACAGCCTTAGCGAAAGGCTTCTTGAAGGGAAAGATGTAACTCTGTGAGATGAATTAACAGAACACAGAGCAGTTTCTTAGAACGCTTCTTTCCAGTTTTCAACGGAAGATATTTCCTTTTTCACCATAGCCCTCTATGGGCTTCCAAATATCCCTTTGCCAATTCCACAAGAACAGCCTTAGCGAAAGGCTTCTTGAAGGGAAAGATGTAACTCTGTGAGAAGAATTAACAGAACACAGAGCATTTTCTCAGAAATCTTCTTTCCAGTTTTGAACGGAAGATATTTCCTTTTTCACCATAGCCCTTTTTGGGCTTCCAAATATCCCTTTGCCAATTCCACAAGAACAGCCTTAGCGAAACGCTTCTTGAAGGGAAAGATGTCACTCTGTGAGATGAATTAACAGAACACAGAGCAGTTTCTCAGAAAGCTTCTTTCCAGTTTTGAACGGAAGATATTTCCTTTTTTCCCAGAGACCTCTATTGGCTTCCAAATATCCCTTTGCCAATTACAAAAGAACAGCCTTTGCGAAAGCCTTCTTGAAGGGAAAAATGTAACTCTGTGAGATGAACTAACAGAACACAGAGCAGTTTCTCAGAAAGCTTCTTTCCAGTTTTGAACGGAAGATATTTCCTTTTTCACCATAGCCCTCTATGGGCTTCCAAATATCCCTTTGCCAATGCCACAAGAACAGCCTTAGCGAAAGGCTTCTTGAAGGGAAAGATGTAACTCTGTGAGATGAATTAACAGAACACAGAGCAGTTTCTCAGAAAGCTTCTTTCCAGTTTTGAACGGAAGATATTTCCTTTTTCACCATAGCCCTCTATGGGCTTCCAAATATCCCTTTGCCAATTCCACAAGAACAGCCTTAGCGAAAGGCTTCTTGAAGGGAAAGATGTAACTCTGTGAGATGAACTAACAGAACACAGAGCAGTTTCTCAGAAAGCTTCTTTCCAGTTTTGAACGGAAGATATTTCCTTTTTCACCATAGCCCTCTATGGGCTTCCAAATATCCCTTTGCCAATGCCACAAGAACAGCCTTAGCGAAAGGCTTCTTGAAGGGAAAGATGTAACTCTGTGAGATGAATTAACAGAACACAGAGCATTTTCTCAGAACGCTTCTTTCCTGTTTTGAACGGAAGATATTTCCTTTTTCACCATAGCCCTCTAAGGGCTTCCAAATATCCCTTTGCCAATTCCACAAGAACAACCTTAGTGAAAGGCTTCTTGAAGGGAAAGATGTAACTGTGTGAGAAGAATTAACAGAACACAGAGCAGTTTCTCAGAAAGCTTCTTTCCAGTTTTGAACGGAAGATATTTTCTTTTTCACCATAGTCCTCTATGGGCTACCAAATATCCCTTTGCCAATGCCACAAGAACAGACTTAGCGAAAGGCTTCTTGAAGGGAAAGATGTAACTCTGTGAGATGAATTAACAGAACACAGAGCAGTTTCTTAGAAAGCTTCTTTCCAGTTTTGAACGGAAGATATTTCCTTTTTCCCCATAGACCTCTATGGGATTCCAAATATCCCTTTGCCAATTCCACAAGAACAGCCATATCGAAAGGCTTCTAGAAGGAAAGATGTAACTCTGTGAGATGAATTAACAGAACACAGCGCAGTTTCTCAGAAGGTTTCTTTCCAGTTTTGAACGGAAGATATTTCCTTTTTCACCATAGCCCTCTATGGGCTTCCAAATATCCCTTTGCCAATGCCACAAGAACAGCCTTAGCGAAAGGCTTCCTAAAGGGAAAGATGTAACTCTGTGAGGTGAATTAACAGAACACAGAGCAGTTTCTCAGAACGCTTCTTTCCAGTTTTGACCGGAAGATATTTCCTTTTTCACCATAGCCCTCTATGGGCTTCTAAATATCCCTTTGCCAATTCCACAAGAACAGCCTTAGCGAAAGGCTTCTTGAAGGGAAAGATGTAACTCTGTGAGATGAATTAACAGAACACAGAGCAGTTTCTCAGAAAGCTTCTTTCCAGTTTTGAACGGAAGATATTTCCTTTTTCACCATAGCCCTCTTTGGGCTTCCAAATATCCCTTTGCCAATTCCACCAGAACAGCCTTATCGAAAGGCTTCTTGAAGGGAAAGATGTAACTCTGTGAGATGAATTAAGAGAACACAGAGCAGTTTCTCAGAACCTTCTTTCCAGTTTTGACCGTAAGATATTTCCTTTTTCACCATAGCCCTCAATGTGCTTCCAAATATCCCTTTTCCAGTTCCACAAGAACAGCCTTAGCGAAAGGCTTCTTGAAGGGAAAGATGTAACTCTGTGAGATGAACTAACAGAACACAGAGCAGTTTCTCAGAACGCTTCTTTCCTGTTTTGAACGGAAGATATTTCCTTTTTCACCATAGCCCTCTAAGGTCTTCCAAATATCCCTTTGCCAATGCCACAAGAACAGCCTTAGCGAAAGGCTTCTTGAAGGGAAAGATGTAACTCTGTGAGATGAATTAACAGAACACAGAGCAGTTTCTCAGAAAGCTTCTTTCCAGTTTTGAACGGAAGATATTTCCTTTTTCAACATAGCCCTCTATGGGCTTCCAAATATCCCTTTGCCAATGCCACAAGAACAGCCTTAGCGAAAGGCTTCTTGAAGGGAAAGATGTAACTCTGTGAGATGAATTAACAGAACACAGAGCAGTTTCTCAGAAAGCTTCTTTCAAGTTTTGAACGGAAGATATTTCCTTTTTCACCATAGCCCTCTTTCGGCTTCCAAATATCCCTTTGCCAATTCCACAAGAACAGCCTTAGCGAAAGGCTACTTGAAGGGAAAGATGTAACTCTGTGAGATGAACTAACAGAACACAGAGCAGTTTCTCAGAACGCTTCTTTCCTGTTTTGAACGGAAGATATTTCCTTTTTCACCATAGCCCTCTAAGGTCTTCCAAATATCCCTTTGCCAATGCCACAAGAACAGCCTTAGCGAAAGGCTTCTTGAAGGGAAAGATGTAACTCTGTGAGATGAATTAACAGAACACAGAGCAGTTTCTCAGAAAGCTTCTTTCCAGTTTTGAACGGAAGATATTTCCTTTTTCAACATAGCCCTCTATGGGCTTCCAAATATCCCTTTGCCAATGCCACAAGAACAGCCTTAGCGAAAGGCTTCCTGAAGGGAAAGATGTAACTCTGTGAGATGAATTAACAGAACACAGAGCAGTTTCTCTGAACGCTTCTTTGCAGTTTTGAACGGAAGATATTTCCTTTTTCACCATAGCCCTCTATGGGCTTCCAAATATCCCTCTGCCAATTCCACAAGAACAGCCTTAGAAAAAGGCTTCTTGAAGGGAAAGATGTAACTCTGTGAGATGAATTAACAGAACACAGAGCAGTTTCTCAGAAAGCTTGTTTCCAGTTTTGAACGGAAGGTATTTCCTTTTTCACCATAGCCCTCTATGGGCTTCCAAATATCCCTTTGCCAATTCCACAAGAACAGCCTTATCAAAAGGCTTCTTGAAGAGAAAGATGTAACTCTGTGAGATGAATTAACAGAACACAGAGCAGTTTCTCAGAACCTTCTTTCCAGTTTTGACCGTAAGATATTTCCTTTTTCACCATAGCCCTCTATGTGCTTCCAAATATCCCTTTGCCAATTCCACAAGAACAGCCTTAGCGAAAGGCTTCTTGAAGGGAAAGATGTAACTCTGTGAGATGAACTAAGAGAACACAGAGCAGTTTCTCACAAAGCTTCTTTCCAGTTTTGAACGGAAGATATTTCCTTTTTCACCATAGCCCTCTATGGGCTTCCAAATATCACTTTGCCAATGCCAGAAGAACAGCCTTAGCGAAAGGCTTCTTGAAGGGAAAGATGTAACTCTGTGAGATGAATTAACAGAACACAGAGCAGTTTCTCAGAAAGCTTCTTTCCAGTTTTGAACGGAAGATATTTCCTTTTTCACCATAGCTCTCTATGGGCTTCCAAATATCCCTTTGCCAATTCCACAAGAACAGCCTTCGCGAAAGGCTTGTTGAAGGTAAAGATGTAACTCTGTGAGATGAATTAACAGAACACAGAGCAGTTTCTCAGAAGGCTTCTTTCCAGTTTTGAACGGAAGATATTTCCTTTTTCACCATAGCCTTCTATGGGCTTCCAAATATCCCTTTGCCAATTCCACAAGAACAGCCTTAGCGAAAGGCTTCTTGAAGGGAAAGATGTAACTCTGTGAGATGAATTAAGAGAACACAGAGCAGTTTCTCATAACCTTCTTTCCAGGTTTGATCGTAAGATATTTCCTTTTTCACCATAGCCCTGTATGTGCTTCCAAATATCCCTTTGCCAATTCCACAAGAACAGCCTTAGCGAAAGGCTTCTTGAAGGGAAAGATGTAACTCTGTGAGATGAACTAACAGAACACAGAGCAGTTTCTCAGAAAGCTACTTTCCAGTTTTGAACGGAAGATATTTCCTTTTTCACCATAGCCCTCTATGGGCTTCCAAATATCCCTTTGCCAATGCCACAAGAACAGCCTTAGCGAAAGGCTTCTTGAAGGGAAAGACGTAACTCTGTGAGATGAATTAACAGAACACAGAGCAGTTTCTCAGAACGCTTCTTTCCACTTTTGAACGGAAGATATTTCTTTTTTCACCATAGCCCTCTATGGGCTTCCAAATATCCCTTTGCCAATTCCACAAGAACAGCCTTAGCGAAAGGCTTCTTGAAGGGAAAGATGTAACTCTGTGAGATGAATTAACAGAACACAGAGCAGTTTCTCAGAAAGCTTCCTTCCAGTTTTGAACGGAAGATATTTCCTTTTTCACCATAGCCCTCTATGGGCTTCCAAATATCCCTTTGCAAATTCCAGAACAACAGCCTTAGCGAAAGGTTTCTTGAAGGGAAAGATGTAACTCTGTGAGATGAATTAAGAGAACACAGAGCAGTTTCTCAGAACGCTTCTTTCCAGTTTTGAACGGAAGATATTTACTTTTTCACCATAGCCCTCCATGGGCTTCCAAATATCCCTCTGCCAATTCCACAAGAACAGCCTTAGAAAAAGGCTTCTTGAAGGGAAAGATGTAACTCTGTGAGATGAATTAACAGAACACAGAGCAGTTTCTCAGAAAGCTTGTTTCCAGTTTTGAACGGAAGGTATTTCCTTTTTCACCATAGCCCTCTATGGGCTTCCAAATATCCCTTTGCCAATTCCACAAGAACAGCCTTATCAAAAGGCTTCTTGAAGAGAAAGATGTAACTCTGTGAGATGAATTAACAGAACACAGAGCAGTTTCTCAGAACCTTCTTTCCAGTTTTGACCGTAAGATATTTCCTTTTTCACCATAGCCCTCTATGTGCTTCCAAATATCCCTTTGCCAATTCCACAAGAACAGCCTTAGCGAAAGGCTTCTTGAAGGGAAAGATGTAACTCTGTGAGATGAACTAAGAGAACACAGAGCAGTTTCTCACAAAGCTTCTTTCCAGTTTTGAACGGAAGATATTTCCTTTTTCACCATAGCCCTCTATGGGCTTCCAAATATCACTTTGCCAATGCCAGAAGAACAGCCTTAGCGAAAGGCTTCTTGAAGGGAAAGATGTAACTCTGTGAGATGAATTAACAGAACACAGAGCAGTTTCTCAGAACGCTTCTTTCCAGTTTTGAACGGAAGATATTTCCTTTTTCACCATAGCCCTCTATGGGCTTCCAAATATCCCTTTGCCAATTCCACAAGAACAGCCTTAGCGAAAGGCTTCTTGAAGGGAAAGATGTAACTCTGTGAGATGAATTAACAGAACACAGAGCAGTTTCTCAGAAAGCTTCTTTCCAGTTTTGAACGGAAGATATTTCCTTTTTCACCATAGCTCTCTATGGGCTTCCAAATATCCCTTTGCCAATTCCACAAGAACAGCCTTCGCGAAAGGCTTGTTGAAGGTAAAGATGTAACTCTGTGAGATGAATTAACAGAACACAGAGCAGTTTCTCAGAAGGCTTCTTTCCAGTTTTGAACGGAAGATATTTCCTTTTTCACCATAGCCTTCTATGGGCTTCCAAATATCCCTGTGCCAATTCCACAAGAACAGCCTTAGCGAAAGGCTTCTTGAAGGGAAAGATGTAACTCTGTGAGATGAATTAAGAGAACACAGAGCAGTTTCTCATAACCTTCTTTCCAGGTTTGATCGTAAGATATTTCCTTTTTCACCATAGCCCTCTATGTGCTTCCAAATATCCCTTTGCCAATTCCACAAGAACAGCCTTAGCGAAAGGCTTCTTGAAGGGAAAGACGTAACTCTGTGAGATGAATTAACAGAACACAGAGCAGTTTCTCAGAACGCTTCTTTCCACTTTTGAACGGAAGATATTTCTTTTTTCACCATAGCCCTCTATGGGCTTCCAAATATCCCTTTGCCAATTCCACAAGAACAGCCTTAGCGAAAGGCTTCTTGAAGGGAAAGATGTAACTCTGTGAGATGAATTAACAGAACACAGAGCAGTTTCTCAGAAAGCTTCCTTCCAGTTTTGAACGGAAGATATTTCCTTTTTCACCATAGCCCTCTATGGGCTTCCAAATATCCCTTTGCAAATTCCAGAACAACAGCCTTAGCGAAAGGTTTCTTGAAGGGAAAGATGTAACTCTGTGAGATGAATTAAGAGAACACAGAGCAGTTTCTCAGAACGCTTCTTTCCAGTTTTGAACGGAAGATATTTACTTTTTCACCATAGCCCTCCATGGGCTTCCAAATATCCCTTTTCCAATTTCACAAGAACAGCCTTATCGAAAGGCTTCTTGAAGGGAAAGATGTATCTCTGTGAGAAGAATTAACAGAACACAGAGCAGTTTCTCAGAAAGCTTCTTTCCAGTTTTGAACGGAAGATATTTCCTTTTTCACCATAGCCCTCTATGGGCTTCCAAATATCCCTTTGCCAATGCCACAAGAACAGCCTTAGCGAAAGGCTCCTTGAAGGGAAAGATGTAACTGTGTGAAATGAATTAACAGAACACAGAGCAGTTTCTCAGAACGCTTCTTTCCAGTTTTGAACGGAAGATATTTCCTTTTTCACCATAGCCCTCTATGGGCTTCCAAATATCCCTTTGCCAATTACACAACAACAGCCTTAGCGAAAGGCTTCTTGAAGGGAAAGATGTAACTCTGTGAGATGAATTAACAGAACACAGAGCGGTTTCTCAGAAAGCTTCTTTCCAGGTTTGAACGGAAGATATTTCCTTTTTCACCGTAGCCTTCAATGGGCGTCCAAATATCCCTTTGCCAATTCCACAAGAACAGCCTTAGCGAAAGGCTTGTTGAAGGTAAAGATGTAACTCTGTGAGATGAATTAACAGAACACAGAGCAGTTTCTCAGAAGGCTTCTTTCCAGTTTTGAACGGAAGATATTTCCTTTTTCACCATAGCCTTCTATGGGCTTCCAAATATCCCCTTGCCAATTCCACAAGAACAGTCTTATCGAAAGGCTTCTTGAAGGGAAAGATGTAACTCATTGAGATGAATTAAGAGCACACAGAGCAGTTTCTCAGAACGCTTCTTTTCAGTTTTGAACGGAAGATATTTCCTTTTTCACCATAGCCCTCTATGGGCTTCCAAATATCCCTTTGCCAATTCCACAAGAACAGTCTTAGCGAAAGGCTACTTGAAGGAAAAGATGTAACTCTGTGAGATGAATTAACAGAACACAGAGCAGTTTCTCAGAAAGCTTCTTTCCAGTTTTGAACGGAAGATATTTCCTTTTTCCCCATAGACCTCTATGGGCTTCCAAATATCCCTTTGCCAATTCCACAAGAACAGCCTTAGCGAAAGGCTTCTTGAAGGGAAAGATGTAACTCTGTGATATAAATTAAGAGAACACAGAGCATACTCTCAGAAAGCTTCTTTCCAGTTTTGACCGTAAGATATTTCCTTTTTCACCATAGCCCTCTATGGGCTTCCAAATATCCCTTTGCCAATTCCACAAGAACAGCCTTAGAGAAAGGCTTCTTGAAGGGAAAGATGTAACTCTGTGAGATGAACTAACAGAACACAGAGCAGTTTCTCAGAAAGCTTCTTTCCAGTTTTGAACGGAAGATATTTCTTTTTTCACCATAGCCCTCTATGGGCTTCCAAATATCCCTTTGCCAATGCCACAAGAACAGCCTTAGCGAAAGGCTTCCTGAAGGGAAAGATGTAACTCTGTGAGATGAATTAACAGAACACAGAGCAGTTTCTCTGAACGCTTCTTTCCAGTTTTGAACGGAAGATATTTCCTTTTTCACCATAGCCCTCTATGGGCTTCCAAATATCCCTCTGCCAATTCCACAAGAACAGCCTTAGCGAAAGGCTTCTTGAAGGGAAAGATGTAACTCTGTGAGATGAATTAACAGAACACAGAGCAGTTTCTCAGAAAGCTTGTTTCCAGTTTTGAACGGAAGATATTTTCTTTTTCACCATAGCCCTCTATGGGCTTCCAAATATCCCTTTGCCAATTCCACAAGAACAGCCTTATCAAAAGGCTTCTGGAAGAGAAAGATGTAACTCTGTGAGATGAATTAACAGAACACAGAGCAGTTTCTCAGAACCTTCTTTCCAGTTTTGACCGTAAGATATTTCCTTTTTCACCATAGCCCTCTAAGTGCTTCCAAATATCCCTTTGCCAATTCCACAAGAACAGCCTTAGCGAAAGGCTTCTTGAAGGGAAAGATGTAACTCTGTGAGATGAATTAAGAGAACACAGAGCAGTTTCTCAGAACCTTCTTTCCAGTTTTGATGGTAAGATATTTCCTTTTTCACCATAGCCCTCTATGTGCTTCCAAATATCCCTATGCCAATTCCACAAGAACAGCCTTAGCGAAAGGCTTCTTGAAGGGAAAGACGTAACTCTGTGAGATGAATTAACAGAACACAGAGCAGTTTCTCAGAACGCTTCTTTCCAGTTTTGAACGGAAGATATTTCCTTTTTCACCATAGCCCTCTATGGGCTTCCAAATATCCCTTTGCCAATGCCACAAGAACAGCCTTAGCGAAAGGCTTCTTGAAGGGAAAGACGTAACTCTGTGAGATGAATTAACAGAACACAGAGCAGTTTCTCAGAACGCTTCTTTCCAGTTTTGAACGGAAGATATTTCCTTTTTCACCATAGCCCTCTATGGGCTTCCAAATATCCCTTTGCCAATTCCACAAGAACAGCCTTAGCGAAAGGCTTCTTGAAGGGAAAGATGTAACTCTGTGAGATGAATTAACAGAACACGGAGCAGTTTCTCAGAAAGCTTCTTTCCAGTTTTGAACGGAAGATATTTCCTTTTTCACCATAGCCCTCTATGGGCTTCCAAATATCCCTTTGCCAATGCCACAAGAACAGACTTATCGAAAGGCTTCTTGAAGGGAAAGATGTAACTCTGTGAGATGAATTAACAGAACACAGAGCAGTTTCTCAGAACGCTTCTTTCCAGTTTGAACGGAAGATATTTCCTTTTTCACAATAGCCCTCTATGTGCTTCCAAATATCCCTTTGCCAATTCCACAAGAACAGCCTTAGCGAAAGGCTTCTTGAAGGGAAAGATGTAACTCTGTGAGATGAACTATCAGAACACAGAGCTGTTTCTCGGAAAGCTACTTTCCAGTTTTGTTCGGAAGATATTTCCTTTTTCACCATAGCCCTCTATGGGCTTCCAAATATCCCTTTGCCAATTCCACAAGAACAGCCTTAGCGAAAGGCTTCTTGAAGGGAAAGATGTAACTCCGTGAGATGAATTAACACAACACAGAGCAGTTTCTCAGAAAGCTTCCTTCCAGTTTTGAACGGAAGATATTTCCTTTTTCAACATAGACCTCTATGGGCTTCCAAATATCCCTTTGCCAATTACACAAGAACAGCCTTAGCGAAAGGCTTCTTGAAGGGAAAGTTGTAACTCTGTGAGATGAACTAACAGAACACAGAGCAGTTTCTCAGAAAGCTTCTTTCCAGTTTTGAACGGAAGATATTTCCTTTTTCACCATAGCCCTCTATGGGCTTCCAAATATCCCTTTGCCAATGCCACTAGAACAGCCTTAGCGAAAGGCTTCTTGAAGGGAAAGATGTAACTCTGTGAGATGAATTAACAGAACACAGAGCAGTTTCTCAGAAGGCTTCTTTCCAGTTTTGAACGGAAGATATTTCCTTTTTCACCATAGCCCTCTATGGGCTTTCAAATATCCCTTTGCCAATTCCACAAGAACAGCCATATCGAAAGGATTCTTGAAGGGAAAGATGTAACTCTGTGAGATGAATTAACAGAACACAGAGCAGTTTCTCAGAAAGCTTCTTTCCAGTTTTGAACGGAAGATATTTCCTTTTTCACCATAGCCCTCTATGGGCTTCCAAATATCCCTTTGCCAATGCCACAAGAACAGCCTCAGCGAATGGCTTCCTGAAGGGAAAGATGTAACTCTGTGAGATGAACTAATAGAACACAGAGCAGTTTCTCAGAAAGCTTCTTTCCTGTTTTGAACGGAAGATATTTCCTTTTTCACCATAGCCCTCTATGGGCTTCCAAATATCCCTTTGCCAATGCCACAAGAACAGCCTTAGTGAAAGGCTTCCTGAAGGGAAAGATGTAACTCTGTGAGATGAATTAACAGAACACAGAGCAGTTTCTCTGAACGCTTCTTTCCAGTTTTGAACGGAAGATATTTCCTTTTTCACCATAGCCCTCTATGGGCTTCCAAATATCCCTCTGCCAATTCCAGAAGAACAGCCTTAGAGAAAGGCTTCTTGAAGGGAAATATGTAACTCTGTGAGATGAATTAACAGAACACAGAGCAGTTTCTCAGAAAGCTTGTTTCCAGTTTTGAACGGAACATATTTCCTTTTTCACCATAGCCCTCTATGGGCTTCCAAATATCCCTTTGCCAATTCCACAAGAACAGCCTTATCAAAAGGCTTCTTGAAGAGAAAGATGTAACTCTGTGAGATGAATTAAGAGAACACAGAGCAGTTTCTCAGAACCTTCTTTCCAGTTTTGACCGTAAGATATTTCCTTTTTCACCATAGCCCTCTATGTGCTTCCAAATATCCCTTTGCCAATTCCACAAGAACAGCCTTAGCGAAAGGCTTCTTGAAGGGAAAGATGTAACTGTGTAAGATGAACTAAGAGAACACAGATCAGTTTCTCAGAAAGCTTCTTTCCAGTTTTGAACGGAAGATATTTCCTTTTTCACCATAGCCCTCTATGGGCTTCCAAATATCACTTTGCCAATGCCACAAGAACAGCCTTAGCGAAAGGCTTCTTGAAGGGAAAGATGGAACTCTGTGAGATGAATTAACAGAACACAGAGCAGTTTCTCTGAACGCTTCTTTCCAGTTTTGAACGGAAGATATTTCCTTTTTCACCATAGCCCTCTATGGGCTTCCAAATATCCCTTTGCCAATGCCACAAGAACAGCCTTAGCGAAAGGCTTCTTGAAGGGAAAGATGTAACTCTGTGAGATGAATTAACAGAACACAGAGCAGTTTCTCAGAAAGCTTCTTTCCAGTTTTGAACGGAAGATATTTCCTTCTTCACCATAGCCCTCTATGGGCTTCTAAATATCCCTTTGCCAATTCCACAAGAACAGCCTTAGCGAAAGGCTTATTGAAGGGAAAGATGTAACTCTGTGAGATGAATTAACAGAACACAGAGCAGTTTCTCAGAAGGCTTCTTTCCAGTTTTGAACGGAAGATATTTCCTTTTTCACCATAGCCCTCTATGTGCTTCCAAATATCCCTTTGCCAATTCCACAAGAACAGCCATATCGAAAGGATTCTTGAAGGGAAAGATGTAACTCTGTTAGATGAATTAACAGAACACAGAGCAGTTTCTCAGAAAGCTTATTTCCAGTTTTGAACGGTAGATATTTACTTTTTCATCATAGCCCTCTACGTGCTTCCTAATATCCCTTTGCCAATTCCACAAGAACAGTCTTAGCGAAAGGCTTCTTGAAGGGAAAGATGTAACTCTGTGAGATGAACTAACAGAACACAGAGCAGTTTCTCAGAAAGCTTCTTTCCAGTTTTGAACGGAAGACATTTCCTTTTTCACCATAGCCCTCAATGGGCTTCCAAATATCCCTTTGCCAATGCCACAAGAACAGCCTTAGCGAAAGGCGTCTTGAAGGGAAAGATGTAACTCTGTGAGATGAATTAACAGAACACAGAGCAGTTTCTCAGAAGGCTTCTTTCCAGTTTTGAACGGAAGATATTTCCTTTTTCACCATAGCCCTCTATGGGCTTGCAAATATCCCTTTGCCAATGCCACAAGAACAGACTTAGCGAAGGGCTTCTTGAAGGGAAAGATGTAACTCTGTGAGATGAATTAACAGAACACAGAGCAGTTTCTCAGAACGCTTCTTTCCAGTTTTGAACGGAAGATATTTCCTTTTTCGCCATAGCCCTCTATGTGCTTCCAAATATCCCTTTGCCAATGCCACAAGAACAGCCTTAGCGAAAGGCGTCTTGAAGGGAAAGATGTAACTCTGTGAGATGAATTAACAGAACACAGAGCAGTTTCTCAGAAGGCTTCTTTCCAGTTTTGAACGGAAGATATTTCCTTTTTCACCATAGCCCTCTATGGGCTTGCAAATATCCCTTTGCCAATGCCACAAGAACAGACTTAGCGAAGGGCTTCTTGAAGGGAAAGATGTAACTCTGTGAGATGAATTAACAGAACACAGAGCAGTTTCTCAGAACGCTTCTTTCCAGTTTTGAACGGAAGATATTTCCTTTTTCACCATAGCCCTCTATGGGCTTCCAAATATCCCTTTGCCAATTCCACAAGAACAGCCTTAGCGAAAGGCTTCTTGAAGGGAAAGATGTAACTCTGTGAGATGAATTAACAGAACACAGAGCAGTTTCTCAGAAAGATTCTTTCCAGTTTTGAACGGAAGATATTTCCTTTTTCACCATAGCCCTCTATGGGCTTCCAAATATCCCTTTGCCAATTCCACAAGAACAGCCTTAGCGAAAGGCTTGTTGAAGGTAAAGATGTAACTCTGTGAGATGAATTAACAGAACACAGAGCAGTTTCTCAGAAGGCTTCTTTCCAGTTTTGAACGGAAGATATTTCCTTTTTCACCATAGCCTTCTATGGGCTTCCAAATATCCCTTTGCCAATTCCACAAGAACAGCCTTAGCGAAAGGCTTCTTGAAGGGAAAGATGTAACTCTGTGAGATGAATTAAGAGAACACAGAGCAGTTTCTCAGAACCTTCTTTCCAGTTTTGATGGTAAGATATTTCCTTTTTCACCATAGCCCTCTATGTGCTTCCAAATATCCCTTTGCCAATTCCACAAGAACAGCCTTAGCGAAAGGCTTCTTGAAGGGAAAGATGTAACTCTGTGAGATGAACTAACAGAACACAGAGCAGTTTCTCAGAAAGCTACTTTCCAGTTTTGAACGGAAGATATTTACTTTTTCATCATAGCCCTCTACGGGCTTCCTAATATCCCTTTGCCAATTCCACAAGAACAGTCTTAGCGAAAGGCTTCTTGAAGGGAAAGATGTAACTCTGTGAGATGAACTAACAGAACACAGAGCAGTTTCTCAGAAAGCTTCTTTCCAGTTTTGAACGGAAGACATTTCCTTTTTCACCATAGCCCTCAATGGGCTTCCAAATATCCCTTTGCCAATGCCACAAGAACAGCCTTAGCGAAAGGCGTCTTGAAGGGAAAGATGTAACTCTGTGAGATGAATTAACAGAACACAGAGCAGTTTCTCAGAAGGCTTCTTTCCAGTTTTGAACGGAAGATATTTCCTTTTTCACCATAGCCCTCTATGGGCTTGCAAATATCCCTTTGCCAATGCCACAAGAACAGACTTAGCGAAGGGCTTCTTGAAGGGAAAGATGTAACTCTGTGAGATGAATTAACAGAACACAGAGCAGTTTCTCAGAACGCTTCTTTCCAGTTTTGAACGGAAGATATCTCCTTTTTCGCCATAGCCCTCTATGTGCTTCCAAATATCCCTTTGCCACTTACACAAGAACAGCCTTATCGAAAGGATTCTTGAAGTGAAAGATGTAACTCTGTGAGATGAACTAACAGAACACAGAGCAGTTTCTCAGAAAGCTTCTTTCCAGTTTTGAACGCAAGATATTTCCTTTTTCACCATAGCCCTCTATGGGCTTCCAAATATCCCTTTGCCAATTCCACAAGAACAGCCTTAGCGAAAGGCTTCTTGAAGGGAAAGATGTAACTCTGTGAGATGAATTAACAGAACACAGAGCAGTTTCTCAGAACGCTTCTTTCCAGTTTTGAACGGAAGATATTTCCTTTTTCACCATAGCCCTCTATGGGCTTCCAAATATCCCTTTGCCAATTCCACAAGAACAGCCTTAGCGAAAGGCTTCTTGAAGGGAAAGATGTAACTCTGTGAGATGAATTAACAGAACACAGAGCAGTTTCTCAGAAAGATTCTTTCCAGTTTTGAACGGAAGATATTTCCTTTTTCACCATAGCCCTCTATGGGCTTCCAAATATCCCTTTGCCAATTCCACAAGAACAGCCTTAGCGAAAGGTTTGTTGAAGGTAAAGATGTAACTCTGTGAGATGAATTAACAGAACACAGAGCAGTTTCTCAGAAGGCTTCTTTCCAGTTTTGAACGGAAGATATTTCCTTTTTCACCATAGCCTTCTATGGGCTTCCAAATATCCCTTTGCCAATTCCACAAGAACAGCCTTAGCGAAAGGATTCTTGAAGGGAAAGATGTAACTCTGTGAGATGAATTAAGAGAACACAGAGCAGTTTCTCAGAACCTTCTTTCCAGTTTTGATGGTAAGATATTTCCTTTTTCACCATAGCCCTCTATGTGCTTCCAAATATCCCTTTGCCAATTCCACAAGAACAGCCTTAGCGAAAGGCTTCTTGAAGGGAAAGATGTAACTCTGTGAGATGAACTAACAGAACACAGAGCAGTTTCTCAGAAAGCTACTTTCCAGTTTTGAACGGAAGATATTTCCTTTTTCACCATAGCCCTCTATGGGCTTCCAAATATCCCTTTGCCAATGCCACAAGAACAGCCTTAGCGAAAGGCTTCTTGAAGGGAAAGATGTAACTCTGTGAGATGAATTAACAGAACACAGAGCAGTTTCTCAGAACGCTTCTTTCCAGTTTTGAACGGAAGATATTTCCTTTTTCACCATGGCCCTCTATGGGCTTCCAAATATCCCTTTGCCAATTACACAACAACAGCCTTAGCGAAAGGCTTGTTGAAGGTAAAGATGTAACTCTGTGAGATGAATTAACAGAACACAGAACAGTTTCTCAGAAGGCTTCTTTCCAGTTTTGAACGGAAGATATTTCCTTTTTCACCATAGCCCTCTATGGGCTTCCAAATATCCCTTTGCCAATTCCACAAGAACAGCTTTATCGAAAGGATTCTTGAAGGGAAAGATGTAACTCTGTGAGATGAATAAACAGAACACAGAGCAGTTTCTCAGAAAGCTTCTTTCCAGTTTTGAACGGAAGATATTTCCTTTTTCACCATAGCCCTCTATGGGCTTCCAAATATCCCTTTGCCAATGCCACAAGAACAGCCTTAGCGAAAGGCTTCTTGAAGGGAAAGATGTAACTCTGTGAGATGAATTAACAGAACACAGAGCAGTTTCTCAGAACGCTTCTTTCCAGTTTTGAACGGAAGATATTTACTTTTTCACCATGGCCCTCCATGGGCTTCCAAATATCCCTTTGCCAATTTCACAAGAACAGCCTTATCGAAAGGCTTCTTGAAGGGAAAGATGTAACTCTGTGAGAAGAATTAACAGAACACAGAGCAGTTTCTCAGAAAGCTTCTTTCCAGTTTTGAATGGAAGATATTTCCTTTTTCACCATAGCCCTCTATGGGCTTCCAAATATCCCTTTGCCAATGCCACAAGAACAGCCTTAGCGAAAGGTTTCTTGAAGGGAAAGATGTAACTGTGTGAGATGAATTAACAGAACACAGAGCAGTTTCTCAGAAAGCTTCTTTCCAGTTTTGAACGGAAGATATTTCCTTTTTCACCATAGCCCTCTATGGGCTTCCAAATATTCCTTTGCCAATTCCACAAGAACAGCCTTAGCGGAAGGCTTGTTGAAGGTAAAGATGTAACTCTGTGAGATGAATTAACAGAACACAGAGCAGTTTCTCAGAAGGCTTCTTTCCAGTTTTGAACGGAAGATATTTCCTTTTTCACCATAGCCTTCTATGGGCTTCCAAATATCCCTTTGCCAATTCCACAAGAACAGCCTTAGCGAAAGGCTTCTTGAAGGGAAAGATGTAACTCTGTGAGATGAATTAAGAGAACACAGAGCAGTTTCTCAGAACCTTCTTTCCAGTTTTGATCGTAAGATATTTCCTTTTTCACCATAGCCTTCTATGTGCTTCCAAATATCCCTTTGCCAATTCCACAAGAACAGCCTTAGCTAAAGGCTTCCTGAAGGGAAAGATGTAACTCTGTGAGATGAACTAACAGAACACAGAGCAGTTTCTCAGAAAGCTACTTTCCAGTTTTGAACGGAAGATATTTCCTTTTTCACCATAGCCCTCTATGGGCTTCCAAATATCCCTTTGCCAATGCCACAAGAACAGCCTTAGCGAAAGGCTTCTTGAAGGGAAAGACGTAACTCTCTGAGATGAATTAACAGAACACAGAGCAGTTTCTCAGAACGCTTCTTTCCAGTTTTGAACGGAAGATATTTCCTTTTTCACCATAGCCCTCTATGGGCTTCCAAATATCCCTTTGCCAATTCCACAAGAACAGCCTTAGCGAAAGGCTTCTTGAAGGGAAAGATGTAACTCTGTGAGATGAATTAACAGAACACAGAGCAGTTTCTCAGAAAGCTTCTTTCCAGTTTTGAACGGAAGATATTTCCTTTTTCACCATAGCCCTCTATGGGCTTCCAAATATCCCTTTGCAAATTCCAGAACAACAGCCTTAGCGAAAGGTTTCTTGAAGGGAAAGATGTAACTCTGTGAGATGAATTAAGAGAACACAGAGCAGTTTCTCAGAAAGCTTCTTTCCTGTTTTGAACGGAAGATATTTACTTTTTCACCATAGCCCTCCATGGGCTTCCAAATATCCCTTTTCCAATTTCACAAGAACAGCCTTATCGAAAGGCTTCTTGAAGGGAAAGATGTATCTCTGTGAGAAGAATTAACAGAACACAGAGCAGTTTCTCAGAAAGCTTCTTTCCAGTTTTGAACGGAAGATATTTCCTTTTTCACCATAGCCCTCTATGGGCTTCCAAATATCCCTTTGCCAAGGCCACAAGAACAGATTTAGCGAAGGGCTTCTTGAAGGGAAAGATGTAACTCTGTGAGATGAATTAACAGAACACAGAGCAGTTTCTCAGAACGCTTCTTTCCAGTTTTGAACGGAAGATATTTCCTTTTTCACCATAGCCCTCTATGTGCTTCCAAATATCCCTTTGCCAATGACACAAGAACAGCCTTATCGAAAGGATTCTTGAAGGGAAAGATGTAACTCTGTGAGATGAATTAACAGAACAGAGAAGCTTCTCAGAACGCTTCTTTCCAGTTTTGAACGGAAGATATTTCCTTTTTCACCATAGCCCTCTATGGGCTTCCAAATATCCCTTTGCCAATTCCACAAGAACAGCCTTAGCGAAAGGCTTCTTGAAGGGAAAGATGTAACTCTGTGAGATGAATTAAGAGAACACAGAGCAGTTTCTCAGAACCTTCTTTCCAGTTTTGATCGTAAGATATTTCCTTTTTCACCATAGCCCTCTATGTGCTTCCAAATATCCCTTTGCCAATTCCACAAGAACAGCCTTAGCGAAAGGCTTCTTGAAGGGAAAGATGTAACTCTGTGAGATGAACTAACAGAACACAGAGCAGTTTCTCAGAAAGCTACTTTCCAGTTTTGAACGGAAGATATTTCCTTTTTCACCATAGCCCTCTATGGGCTTCCAAATATCCCTTTGCCAATGCCAGAAGAACAGCCTTAGCGAAAGGCTTCTTGAAGGGAAAGATGTAACTGTGTGAGATGAATTAACAGAACACAGAGCAGTTTCTCAGAACGCTTCTTTCCAGTTTTGAACGGAGGATATTTCCTTTTTCACCATAGCCCTCTATGGGCTTCCAAATATCCCTTTGCCAATTACACAACAACAGCCTTAGCGAAAGGCTTGTTGAAGGTAAAGATGTAACTCTGTGAGATGAATTAACAGAACACAGAACAGTTTCTCAGAAGGCTTCTTTCCAGTTTTGAACGGAAGATATTTCCTTTTTCACCATAGCCCTCTATGGGCTTCCAAATATCCCTTTGCCAATTCCACAAGAACAGCTTTATCGAAAGGATTCTTGAAGGGAAAGATGTAACTCTGTGAGATGAATTAACAGAACACAGAGCAGTTTCTCAGAAAGCTTCTTTCCAGTTTTGAACGGGAGATATTTCCTTTTTCACCATAGCCCTCTATGGGCTTCCAAATATCCTTTGCCAATGCCACAAGAACAGCCTTAGCGAAAGGCTTCTGGAAGGGAAAGATGTAACTCTGTGAGATGAATTAACAGAACACAGAGCAGTTTCTCAGAACGCTTCTTTCCAGTTTTGAACGGAAGATATTTACTTTTTCACCATAGCCCTCCATGGGCTTCCAAATATCCCTTTGCCAATTTCACAAGAACAGCCTTATCGAAAGGCTTCTTGAAGATAAAGATGTAACTCTGTGAGAAGAATTAACAGAACACAGAGCAGTTTCTCAGAAAGCTTCTTTCCAGTTTTGAACGGAAGATATTTCCTTTTTCACCATAGCCCTCTATGGGCTTCCAAATATCCCTTTGCCAATGCCACAAGAACAGCCTTAGCGAAATGCTTCTTGAAGGGAAAGATGTAACTGTGTGAGATGAATTAACAGAACACAGAGCAGTTTCTCAGAACGCTTCTTTCCAGTTTTGAACGGAAGATATTTCCTTTTTCACCATAGCCCTCTATGGGCTTCCAAATATCCCTTTGCCAATTCCACAAGAACAGCCTTAGCGAAAGGCTTCTTGAAGGGAAAGATGTAACTCTGTGAGATGAATTAACAGAACACAGAGCAGTTTCTCAGAAAGCTTCTTTCCAGGTTTGAACGGAAGATATTTCCTTTTTCACCGTAGCCTTCTAGGGGCTTACAAATATCCCTTTGCCAATTCCACAAGAACAGCCTTAGCGAAAGGCTTGTTGAAGGTAAAGATGTAACTCTGTGAGATGAATTAACAGAACACAGAGCAGTTTCTCAGAAGGCTTCTTTCCAGTTTTGAACGGAAGATATTTCCTTTTTCACCATAGCCTTGTATGGGCTTCCAAATATCCCCTTGCCAATTCCACAAGAACAGTCTTATCGAAAGGCTTCTTGAAGGGAAAGATGTAACTCTGTGATATAAATTAAGAGAACACAGAGCATACTCTCAGAAAGCTTCTTTCCAATTTTGACCGTAAGATATTTCCTTTTTCACCATAGCCCTCTATGGGCTTCCAAATATCCCTTTGCCAATTCCACAAGAACAGCCTTAGAGAAAGGCTTCTTGAAGGGAAAGATGTAACTCTGTGAGATGAACTAACAGAACACAGAGCAGTTTCTCAGAAAGCTTCTTTCCAGTTTTGAACGGAAGATATTTCCTTTTTCACCATAGCCCTCTATGGGCTTCCAAATATCCCTTTGTCAATGCCACAAGAATAGCCTTAGCGAAAGGCTTCTTGAAGGGAAAGATGTAACTCTGTGAGATGAATTAACAGAACACAGAGCAGTTTCTCAGAAAGCTTCTTTCGAGTTTTGAACGGAAGATATTTCCTTTTCACCATAGCCCTCTATGGGCTTCCAAATATCCCTTTGCCAATTCCACAAGAACAGCTTTAGCGAAAGGCTTCTTGAAGGGAAAGATGTAACTCTGTGAGATAAATTAAGAGAACACAGAGCAGTTTCACAGAAAGCTTCTTTCCAGTTTTGACCGTAGATTATTTCCTTTTTCACCATAGCCCTCTATGGGCTTCCAAATATCCCTTTGCCAATTCCACAAGAACAGTCTTAGCGAAAGGCTTCTTGAAGGGAAAGATGTAACTCTGTGAGATGAACTAACAGAATACAGAGCAGTTTCTCAGAAAGCTTCTTTCCAGTTTTGAACGGAAGATATTTCCTTTTTCACCATAACCCTCTAAGGGCTTCCAAATATCCCTTTGCCAATGCCACAAGAACAGCCTTAGCGAAAGGCTTCTTGAAGGGAAAGATGTAACTCTGTGAGATGAATTAACAGAACACAGAGCAGTTTCTCAGAACGCTTCTTTCCAGTTTCGAACGGAAGATAATTCTTTTTTCACCATAGCCCTCTATGGGATTCCAAATATCCCTTTGCCAATTCCACAAGAACAGCCTTAGCGAAAGGCTTCTTGAAGGGAAAGATGTAACTCTGTGAGATGAATTAACAGAACACAGAGCAGTTTCTCACAAAGCTTCTTTCCAGTTTTGAACAGAAGATATTTCCTTTTTCACTATAGCCCTCTATGGGCCTCCAAATATCCGTTTGCCAATTCCACAAGAACAGCCTTATCAAAAGGCTTCTTGAAGGGAAAGATGTAACTCTGTGAGATGAATTAACAGAACACAGAGCAGTTTCTCAGAAAGCTTCTTTCCAGTTTTGAACGGAAGATATTTCCTTTTTCACCATATCCCTCTATGGGCTTCCAAATATCCCTTTGCCAATGCCACAAGAACAGCCTTATCAAAAGGCTTCTTGAAGAGAAAGATGTAACTCTGTGAGATGAATTAACAGAACACAGAGCAGTTTCTCAGAACCTTCTTTCCAGTTTTGACCGTAAGACATTTCCTTTTTCACCATAGCCCTCTATGTGCTTCCAAATATCCCTTTGCCAATTCCACAAGAACAGCCTTAGCGAAAGGCTTCTTGAAGGGAAAGATGTAACTCTGTGAGATGAACTAAGAGAACACAGTGCAGTTTCTCAGAAAGCTTCTTTCCAGTTTTGAACGGAAGATATTTCCTTTTTCACCATAGCCCTCTATGGGCTTCCAAATATCCCTTTGCCAATGCCACAAGAACAGCCTTAGCGAAAGGGTTCTTGAAGGTAAAGATGGAACTCTGTGAGATGAATTAACAGAACACAGAGCAGTTTCTCTGAACGCTTCTTTCCAGTTTTGAACGGAAGATATTTCCTTTTTCACCATAGCCCTCTATGGGCTTCCAAATATCCCTTTGCCAATGCCACAAGAACAGCCTTAGCGAAAGGCTTCTTGAAGGGAAAGATGTAACTCTGTGAGATGAATTAACAGAACACAGAGCAGTTCCTCAGAAAGCTTCTTTCCAGTTTTGAACGGAAGATATTTCCTTTTTCACCATAGCCCTCTATGGGCTTCCAAATATCCCTTTGCCAATGCCACAAGAACAGCCTTAGCGAAAGGCTTCTTGAAGGGAAAGATGTAACTCTGTGAGATGAATTAACAGAACACAGAGCAGTTTCTCAAAAGGCTTCTTTCCAGTTTTGAACGGAAGATATATCCTTTTTCACCATAGCCCTCTATGGGCTTCCAAATATCCCTTTGCCAATTCCACAAGAACAGCCATATCGAAAGGATTCTTGAAGGGAAAGATGTAACTCTGTTAGATGAATTAACAGAACACAGAGCAGTTTCTCAGAAAGCTTCTTTCCAGTTTTGAACGGTAGATATTTACTTTTTCATCATAGCCCTCTATGGGCTTCCTAATATCCCTTTGCCAATTCCACAAGAACAGTCTTAGCGAAAGGCTTCTTGAAGGGAAAGATGTAACTCTGTGAGATGAACTAACAGAACACAGAGCAGTTTCTCAGAAAGCTTCTTTCCAGTTTTGAACGGAAGATATTTCCTTTTTCACCATAGCCCTCAATGGGCTTCCAAATATCCCTTTGCCAATGCCACAAGAACAGCCTTAGCGAAAGGCTTCTTGAAGGGAAAGATGTAACTCTGTGAGATGAATTAACAGAACACAGAGCAGTTTCTCAGAAGGCTTCTTTCCAGTTTTGAACGGAAGATATTTCCTTTTTCACCATAGCCCTCTATGGGCTTCCAAATATCCCTTTGCCAATGCCACAAGAACAGACTTATCGAAGGGCTTCTTGAAGGGAAAGATGTAACTCTGTGAGATGAATTAACAGAACACAGAGCAGTTTCTCAGAACGCTTCTTTCCAGTTTTGAACGGAAGATATTTCCTTTTTCACCCGAGCCCTATATGTGCTTCCAAATATCCCTTTGCCAATTACACAAGAACAGCCTTATCGAAAGGATTCTCGAAGGGAAAGATGTAACTCTGTGAGATGAACTAACAGAACACAGAGCAGTTTCTCAGAAAGCTTCTTTCCAGTTTTGAACGGAAGATATTTCCTTTTTCACCATAGCCCTCTATGGGCTTCCAAATATCCCTTTGCCAATGCCAGAAGAACAGCCTTAGCGAAAGGCTTCTTGAAGGGAAAGATGTAACTCTGTGAGATGAATTAACAGAACACAGAGCAGTTTCTCAGAACGCTTCTTTCCAGTTTTGAACGGAAGATATTTCCTTTTTCACCATAGCCCTCTATGGGCTTCCAAATATCCCTTTGCCAATTCCACAAGAACAGCCTTAGCGAAAGGCTTCTTGAAGGGAAAGATGTAACTCTGTGAGATAAATTAAGAGAACACAGAGCAGTTTCTCAGGAACCTTCTTTCCAGTTTCGACCGTAAGATATTTCCTTTTTCACCATAGCCCTCTATCGGCTTCCAAATATCCCTTTGCCAATTCCACAAGAACAGCCTTAGCGAAAGGCTTCTTGAAGGGAAAGATGTAACTCTGTGAGATGAACTAACAGAACACAGAGCAGTTTCTCAGAAAGCTTCTTTCCAGTTTTGAACGGAAGATATTTCCTTTTTCACCATAGCCCTCTATGGGCTTCCAAATATCCCTTTGCCAATGCCACAAGAACAGCCTTAGCGAAAGGCTTCTTGAAGGGAAAGATGTAACTCTGTGAGATGAATTAACAGAACACAGAGCATTTTCTCAGAACGCTTCTTTCCTGTTTTGAACGGAAGATATTTCCTTTTTCACCATAGCCCTCTATGGGCTTCCAAATATCCCTTTGCCAATTCCACAAGAACAGCCTTAGCGAAAGGCTTCTTGAAGGGAAAGATGTAACTCTGTGAGAAGAATTAACAGAACACAGAGCAGTTTCTCAGAAAGCTTCTTTCCAGTTTTGAACGGAAGATATTTCCTTTTTCACCATAGCCCTCTATGGGCTTCCAAATATCCCTTTGCCAATGCCACAAGAACAGACTTAGCGAAAGGCTTCTTGAAGGGAAAGATGTAACTCTGTGAGATGAATTAACAGAACACAGAGCAGTTTCTCAGAACGCTTCTTTCCAGTTTTGAACGGAAGATATTTCCTTTTTCACCATAGCCCTCTATGTGCTTCCAAATATCCCTTTGCCAATTCCACAAGAACAGTTTTAGCGAAAGTCTTCTTGAAGGGAAAGATGTAACTCTGTGAGATGAACTATCAGAACACAGAGCAGTTTCTCAGAAAGCTTCTTTCCAGTTTTGAACGGAAGATATTTCCTTTTTCACCATAGCCCTCTATGGGCTTCCAAATATCCCTTTGCCAATGCCACAAGAACAGCCTTAGCGAAAGGCTTCTTGAAGGGAAAGATGTAACTCTGTGAGATGAATTACCAGAACACAGAGCAGTTTCTCAGAACGCTTCTTTCCAGTTTTGAACAGAAGATATTTCCTTTTTCACCATAGCCCTCTATGGGCTTCCAAATATCCCTTTGCCAATTCCACAAGAACAGCCTTAGCGAAAGGCTTCTTGAAGGGAAAGATGTAACTCTGTGAGATGAATTAACACAACACAGAGCAGTTTCTCAGAAAGCTTCTTTCCAGTTTTGAACGGAAGATACTTCCTTTTTCACCATAGACCTGTATGGGCTTCCAAATATCCCTTTGCCAATTCCACAAGAACAGCCTTAGCGAAAGGCTTCTTGAAGGGAAAGATGTAACTCTGTGAGATGAACTAACAGAACACAGAGCAGTTTCTCAGAAAGCTTCTTTCCAGTTTTGAACGGAAGATATTTCCTTTTTCACCATAGCCCTCTATGGGCTTCCAAATATCCCTTTGCCAATGCCACAAGAACAGCCTTAGCGAAAGGCTTCTTGAAGGGAAAGATGTAACTCTGTGAGATGAATTAACAGAACACTGAGCAGTTTCTCAGAACGCTTCTTTCCAGTTTTGAACGGAAGATATTTCCTTTTTCACCATAGCCCTCTATGGGCTTCCAAATATCCCTTTGCTAATTCCACAAGAACAGCCATATCGAAAGGATTCTTGGAGGGAAAGATGTAACTCTGTGAGATGAATTAACAGAACACAGAGCAGTTTCTCAGAAAGCTTCTTTCCAGTTTTGAACGGAAGATATTTCCTTTTTCACCATAGCCCTCTATGGGCTTCCAAATATCCCTTTGCCAATTCCACAAGAACAGCCTCAGCGAAAGGCTTCCTGAAGGGAAAGATGAAACTCTGTGAGATGAACTAACAGAACACAGAGCAGTTTCTCAGAAAGCTTCTTTCCAGTTTTGAACGGAAGATATTTCCTTTTTCACCATAGCCCTCTATGGGCTTCCAAATATCCCTTTGCCAATGCCACAAGAACAGCCTTAGTGAAAGGCTTCCTGAAGGGAAAGATGTAACTCTGTGAGATGAATTAACAGAACACAGAGCAGTTTCTCTGAACGCTTCTTTCCAGTTTTGAACGGAAGATATTTCCTTTTTCACCATAGCCCTCTATGGGCTTCCAAATATCCCTCTGCCAATTCCACAAGAACAGCCTTAGCGAAAGGCTTCTTGAAGGGAAAGATGTAACTCTGTGAGATGAATTAACAGAACACAGAGCAGTTTCTCAGAAAGCTTGTTTCCAGTTTTGAACGGAAGATATTTCCTTTTTCACCATAGCCCTCTATGGGCTTCCAAATATCCCTTTGCCAATTCCACAAGAACAGCCTTATCAAAAGGCTTCTTGAAGAGAAAGATGTAACTCTGTGAGATGAACTAAGAGAACACAGAGCAGTTTCTCAGAAAGCTTCTTTCCAGTTTTGAAGGGAAGATATTTCCTTTTTCACCATAGCCCTCTATGGGCTTCCAAATATCACTTTGCCAATGTCACAAGAACAGCCTTAGCGAAAGGCTTCTTGAAGGGAAAGATGGAACTCTGTGAGATGAATTAACAGAACACAGCAGTTTCTCTGAACGCTTCTTTCCAGTTTTGAACGGAAGATATTTCCTTTTTCACCATAGCCCACTATGGGCTTCCAAATATCCCTTTGCCAATGCCACAAGAACAGCCTTAGCGAAAGGCTTCTTGAAGGGAAAGATATAACTCTGTGAGATGAATTAACAGAACACAGAGGAGTTTCTCAGAAAGCTTCTTTCCAGTTTTGAACGGAAGATATTTCCTTTTTCACCATAGCCCTCTATGGGCTTCCAAATATCCCTTTGCCAATTCCACAAGAACAGCCTTAGCGAAAGGCTTCTTGAAGGGAAAGATGTAACTCTGTGAGATGAATTAACAGAACACAGAGCAGTTTCTCAGAAGGCTTCTTTCCAGTTTTGAACGGAAGATATTTCCTTTTTCACCATAGCCCTCTAAGGGCTTCCAAATATCCCTTTGCCAATTCCACAAGAACAGCAATATCGAAAGGATTCTTGAAGGGAAAGATGTAACTCTGTGAGATGAATTAACAGAACACAGAGCAGTTTCTCAGAAGGCTTCTTTCCAGTTTTGAACGGAAGATATTTCCTTTTTCACCATAGCCCTCTATGGGCTTCCAAATATCCCTTTGCCAATTCTACAAGAACAGCCATATCAAAAGGATTCTTGAAGGGAAAGATGTAACTCTGTTAGATGAATTAAAAGAACACAGAGCAGTTTCTCAGAAAGCTTCTTTCCAGTTTTGAACGGTAGATATTTACTTTTTCATCATAGCCCTCTACGGGCTTCCTAATATCCCTTTGCCAATTCCACAAGAACAGTCTTAGCGAAAGGCTTCTTGAAGGGAAGGATGTAACTCTGTGAGATGAACTAACAGAACACAGAGCAGTTTCTCAGAAAGCTTCTTTCCAGTTTTGAACGGAAGATATTTCCTTTTTCACCATAGCCCTCAATGGGCTTCAAATATCCCTTTGCCAATGCCACAAGAACAGCCTTAGCGAAAGGCTTCTTGAAGGGAAAGATGTAACTCTGTGAGATGAATTAACAGAACACAGAGCAGTTTCTCAGAAGGCTTCTTTCCAGTTTTGAACGGAAGATATTTCCTTTTTCACCATAGCCCTCTATGGGCTTCCAAATATCCCTTTGCCAATGCCACAAGAACAGACTTATCGAAGGGCTTCTTGAAGGGAAACATGTAACTCTGTGAGATGAATTAACAGAACACAGAGCAGTTTCTCAGAACGCTTCTTTCCAGTTTTGAACGGAAGATATTTCCTTTTTCACCCTAGCCCTATATGTGCTTCCAAATATCCCTTTGCCAATTACACAAGAACAGCCTTATCGAAAGGATTCTTGAAGGGAAAGATGTAACTCTGTGAGATGAACTAACAGAACAGAGAGCAGTTTCTCAGAAAGCTTCTTTCCAGTTTTGAACGGAAGATATTTCCTTTTTCACCATAGCCCTCTATGGGCTTCCAAATATCCCTTTGCCAATGCCAGAAGAACAGCCTTAGCGAAAGGCTTCTTGAAGGGAAAGATGTAACTCTGTGAGATGAATTAACAGAACACAGAGCAGTTTCTCAGAACGCTTCTTTCCAGTTTTGAACGGAAGATATTTCCTTTTTCACCATAGCCCTCTATGGGCTTCCAAATATCCCTTTGCCAATTCCACAAGAACAGCCTTAGCGAAAGGCTTCTTGAAGGGAAAGATGTAACTCTGTGAGATGAATTAACAGAACACAGAGCAGTTTCTCAGAAAGCTTCTTTCCAGTTTTGAACGGAAGATATTTCCTTTTTCACCGTAGCCCTCTATGGGCTTCCAAATATCCCTTTGCCAATTCCACAAGAACAGCCTTAGCGAAAGGCTTCTTGAAGGGAAAGATGTAACTCTGTGAGATGAATTAACAGAACACAGAGCAGTTTCTCAGAAAGCTTCTTTCCAGTTTTGAACGGAAGATATTTCCTTTTTCACCAGAGCCCTCTATGGGCTTCCAAATATCCCTTTGCAAATTCCAGAACAACAGCCTTAGCGAAAGGTTTCTTGAAGGGAAAGATGTAACTCTGTGAGATGAATTAAGAGAACACAGAGCAGTTTCTCAGAAAGCTTCTTTCCAGTTTTGAACGGAAGATATTTCCTTTTTCACCATAGCCCTCTATGGGCTTCCAAATATCCCTTTGCCAATTCCACAAGAACAGCCTTAGCGAAAGGCTTCTTGAAGGGAAAGATGTAACTCTGTGAGATAAATTAAGAGGACACAGAGCAGTTTCTCAGGAACCTTCTTTCCAGTTTCGACCGTAAGATATTTCCTTTTTCACCATAGCCCTCTATCGGCTTCCAAATATCCCTTTGCCAATTCCACAAGAACAGCCTTAGCGAAAGGCTTCTTGAAGGGACAGATGTAACTCTGTGAGAAGAATTAACAGAACACAGAGCAGTTTCTCAGAAAGCTTCTTTCCAGTTTTGAACGGAAGTTATTTCCTTTTTCACCATAGCCCTCTATGGGCTTCCAAATATCCCTTTGCCAATGCCACAAGAAGAGACTTAGCGAAAGGCTTCTTGAAGGGAAAGATGTAACTCTGTGAGATGAATTAACAGAACACAGAGCAGTTTCTCAGAACGCTTCTTTCCAGTTTTGAACGGAAGATATTTCCTTTTTCACCATAGCCCTCTATGTGCTTCCAAATATCCCTTTGCCAATTCCACAAGAACAGTCTTAGCGAAAGGCTTCTTGAAGGGAAAGATGTAACTCTGTGAGATGAACTATCAGAACACAGAGCAGTTTCTCAGAAAGCTTCTTTCCAGTTTTGAACGGAAGATATTTCCTTTTTCACCATAGCCCTCTATGGGCTTCCAAATATCCCTTTGCCAATGCCACAAGAACAGCCTTAGCGAAAGGCTTCTTGAAGGGAAAGATGTAACTCTGTGAGATGAATTACCAGAACACAGAGCAGTTTCTCAGAACGCTTCTTTCCAGTTTTGAACGGAAGATATTTCCTTTTTCACCATAGCCCTCTATGGGCTTCCAAATATCCCTTTGCCAATTCCACAAGAACAGCCTTAGCGAAAGGCTTCTTGAAGGGAAAGATGTAACTCTGTGAGATGAATTAACACAACACAGAGCAGTTTCTCAGAAAGCTTCTTTCCAGTTTTGAACGGAAGATATTTCCTTTTTCAGCATAGACCTCTATGGTCTTCCAAATATCCTTTTGCCAATTGCACAAGAACAGCCTTAGCGAAAGGCTTCTTGAAGGGAAAGATGTAACTCTGTGAGATGAACTAACAGAACACAGAGCAGTTTCTCAGAAAGCTTCTTTGCAGTTTTGAACGGAAGATATTTCCTTTTTCACCATAGCCCTCTATGGGCTTCCAAATATCCCTTTGCCAATGCCACAAGAACAGCCTTAGCGAAAGGCTTCTTGAAGGGAAAGATATAACTCTGTGAGATGAATTAACAGAACACAGAGCAGTTTCTCAGAAAGCTTCTTTCCAGTTTTGAACTTAAGATATTTCCTTTTTCACCATAGCCCTCTATGGGCTTCCAAATATCCCTTTGCCAATTCCACAAGAACAGCCTCAGCGAAAGGCTTCTTGAAGGGAAAGATGTAACTCTGTGAGATGAACTAACAGAACACAGAGCAGTTTCTCAGAAAGCTTCTTTCCAGTTTTGAACGGAAGATATTTCCTTTTTCACCATAGCCCTCTATTGGCTTCCAAATATCCCTTTGCCAATGCCACAAGAACAGCCTTAGTGAAAGGCTTCCTGAAGGGAAAGATGTAACTCTGTGAGATGAATTAACAGAACACAGAGCAGTTTCTCTGAACGCTTCTTTCCAGTTTTCAACGGAAGATATTTCCTTTTTCACCATAGCCCTCTACGGGCTTCCAAATATCCCTCTGCCAATTCCACAAGAACAGCCTTAGCGAAAGGCTTCTTGAAGGGAAAGATGTAACTCTGTGAGATGAATTAACAGAACACAGAGCAGTTTCTCAGAAAGCTTGTTTCCAGTTTTGAACGGAAGATATTTCCTTTTTCAACATAGCCCTCTATGGGCTTCCAAATATCCCTTTGCCAATTCCACAAGAACAGCCTTATCAAAAGGCTTCTTGATGAGAAAGATGTAACTCTGTGAGATGAATTAAGAGAACACAGAGCAGTTTCTCAGAACCTTCTTTCCAGTTTTGACCGTAAGATATTTCCTTTTTCACCATAGCCCTCTATGTGCTTCCAAATATCCCTTTGCCAATTCCACAAGAACAGCCTTAGCGAAAGGCTTCTTGAAGGGAAAGATGTAACTCTGTGAGATGAACTAAGAGAACACAGAGCAGTTTCTCAGAAAGCTTCTTTCCAGTTTTGAACGGAAGATATTTCCTTTTTCACCATAGCCCTCTATGGGCTTCCAAATATCCCTTTGCCAATGTCACAAGAACAGCCTTAGCGAAAGGCTTCTTGAAGGGATAGATGGAACTCTGTGAGATGAATTAACAGAACACAGAGCAGTTTCTCTGAACGCTTCTTTCCAGTTTTGAAAGGAAGATATTTCCTTTTTCACCATAGCCCTCTATGGGCTTCCAAATATCCCTTTGCCAATGCCACAAGAACAGCCTTAGCGAAAGGCTTCTTGAAGGGAAAGATGTAACTCTGTGAGATGAATTAACAGAACACAGAGGAGTTTCTCAGAAAGCTTCTTTCCAGTTTTGAACGGAAGATATTTCCTTTTTCACCATAGCCCTCTATGGGCTTCCAAATATCCCTTTGCCAATTCCACAAGAACAGCCTTAGCGAAAGGCTTCTTGAAGGGAAAGATGTAACTCTGTGAGATGAATTAACAGAACACAGAGCAGTTTCTCAGAAAGCTTCTTTCCAGTTTTGAACGGAAGATATTTCCTTTTTCACCATAGCCCTCTATGGGCTTCCAAATATCCCTTTGCCAATTCCACAAGAACAGCAATATCGAGAGGATTCTTGAAGGGAAAGATGTAACTCTGTGAGATGAATTAACAGAACACAGAACAGTTTCTCAGAAGGCTTCTTTCCAGTTTTGAACGGAAGATATTTCCTTTTTCACCATAGCCCTCTATGGGCTTCCAAATATCCCTTTGCCAATTCTACAAGAACAGCCATATCGAAAGGATTCTTGAAGGGAAATATGTAACTCTGTTAGATGAATTAAAAGAACACAGAGCAGTTTCTCAGAAAGCTTCTTTCCAGTTTTGAACGGTAGATATTTACTTTTTCATCATAGCCCTCTACGGGCTTCCTAATATCCCTTTGACAATTCCACAAGAATAGTCTTAGCGAAAGGCTTCTTGAAGGGAAGGATGTAACTCTGTGAGATGAACTAACAGAACACAGAGCAGTTTCTCAGAAAGCTTCTTTCCATTTTTGAACGGAAGATATTTCCTTTTTCACCATAGCCCTCAATGGGCTTCCAAATATCCCTTTGCCAATGCCACAACAACAGCCTTAGCGAAAGGCTTCTTGAAGGGAAAGATGTAACTCTGTGAGATGAATTAACAGAACACAGAGCAGTTTCTCAGAAGGCTTCTTTCCAGTTTTGAACGGAAGATATTTCCTTTTTCACCATAGCCCTATATGGGCTTCCAAATATCCCTTTGCCAATGCCACAAGAACAGACTTATCGAAGGGCTTCTTGAAGGGAAAGATGTAACTCTGTGAGATGAATTAACAGAACACAGAGCAGTTTCTCAGAACGCTTCTTTCCAGTTTTGAACGGAAGATATTTCCTTTTTCACCATAGCCCTCTATGTGCTTCCAAATATCCCTTTGCCAATTACACAAGAACAGCCTTATCGAAAGGATTCTTGAAGGGAAAGATGTAACTCTGTGAGATGAACTAACAGAACACAGAGCAGTTTCTCAGAAAGCTTCTTTCCAGTTTTGAACGGAAGATATTTCCTTTTTCACCATAGCCCTCTATGGGCTTCCAAATATCCCTTTGCCAATGCCAGAAGAACAGCCTTAGCGAAAGGCTTCTTGAAGGGAAAGATGTAACTCTGTGAGATGAATTAACAGAACACAGAGCAGTTTCTCAGAACGCTTCTTTCCAGTTTTGAACGGAAGATATTTCCTTTTTCACCATAGCCCTCTATGGGCTTCCAAATCTCCCTTTGCCAATTCCACAAGAACAGCCTTAGCGAAAGGCTTCTTGAAGGGAAAGATGTAACTCTGTGAGATGAATTAACAGAACACAGAGCAGTTTCTCAGAAAGCTTCTTTCCAGTTTTGAACGGAAGATATTTCCTTTTTCACCATAGCCCTCTATGGGCTTCCAAATATCCCTTTGCCAATTCCACAAGAACAGCCTTAGCGAAAGGCTTCTTGAAGGGAAAGATGTAACTCTGTGAGATGAATTAAGAGAACACAGAGCAGTTTCTCAGAAAGCTTCTTTCCAGTTTTGAACGGAAGATATTTCCTTTTTCACCATAACCCTCTATGGGCTTCCAAATATCCCTTTGCAAATTCCAGAACAACAGCCTTAGCGAAAGGTTTCTTGAAGGGAAAGATGTAACTCTGTGAGATGAATTAAGAGAAAACAGAGCAGGTTCTCAGAAAGCTTCTTTCCAGTTTTGAACGGAAGATATTTCCTTTTTCACCATAGCCCTCTATGGGCTTCCAAATATCCCTTTGCCAATTCCACAAGAACAGCCTTAGCGAAAGGCTTCTTGAAGGGAAAGATGTAACTCTGTGAGATAAATTAAGAGAACACAGAGCAGTTTCTCAGGATCCTTCTTTCCAGTTTCGACCGTAAGATATTTCCTTTTTCACCATAGCCCTCTATGGGCTTCCAAATATCCCTTTGCCAATTCCACAAGAACAGCCTTAGCGAAAGGCTTCTTGAAGGGAAAGATGTAACTCTGTGAGATGAACTAACAGAACACAGAGCAGTTTCTCAGAAAGCTTCTTTCCAGTTTTGAACGGAAGATATTTCCTTTTTCACCATAGCCCTCTATGGGCTTCCAAATATCCCTTTGCCAATGCCACAAGAACAGCCTTAGCGAAAGGCTTCTTGAAGGGAAAGATGTAACTCTGTGAGATGAATTAACAGAACAAAGAGCAGTTTCTCAGAAGGCTTCTTTCCAGTTTTGAACGGAAGATATTTCCTTTTTCACCATAGCCCTCTATGGGCTTCCAAATATCCCTTTGCCAATTCCACAAGAACAGCAATATCGAAAGGATTCTTGAAGGGAAAGATGTAACTCTGTGAGATGAATTAACAGAACACAGAACAGTTTCTCAGAAGGCTTCTTTCCAGTTTTGAACGGAAGATATTTCCTTTTTCACCATAGCCCTCTATGGGCTTCCAAATATCTCTTTGCCAATTCTACAAGAACAGCCATATCGAAAGGATTCTTGAAGGGAAATATGTAACTCTGTTAGATGAATTAAAAGAACACAGAGCAGTTTCTCAGAAAGCTTCTTTCCAGTTTTGAACGGTAGATATTTACTTTTTCATCATAGCCCTCTACGGGCTTCCTAATATCCCTTTGCCAATTCCACAAGAATAGTCTTAGCGAAAGGCTTCTTGAAGGGAAGGATGTAACTCTGTGAGATGAACTAACAGAACACAGAGCAGTTTCTCAGAAAGCTTCTTTCCAGTTTTGAACGGAAGATATTTCCTTTTTCACCATAGCCCTCAATGGGCTTCCAAATATCCCTTTGCCAATGCCACAACAACAGCCTTAGCGAAAGGCTTCTTGAGGGGAAAGATGTAACTCTGTGAGATGAATTAACAGAACACAGAGCAGTTTCTCAGAAGGCTTCTTTCCAGTTTTGAACGGAAGATATTTCCTTTTTCACCATAGCCCTATATGGGCTTCCAAATATCCCTTTGCCAATGCCACAAGAACAGACTTATCGAAGGGCTTCTTGAAGGGAAAGATGTAACTCTGTGAGATGAATTAACAGAACACAGAGCAGTTTCTCAGAACGCTTCTTTCCAGTTTTGAACGGAAGATATTTCCTTTTTCACCATAGCCCTCTATGGGCTTCCAAATATCCCTTTGCCAATGCCAGAAGAACAGCCTTAGCGAAAGGCTTCTTGAAGGGAAAGATGTAACTCTGTGAGATGAATTAACAGAACACAGAGCAGTTTTTCAGAACGCTTCTTTCCAGTTTTGAACGGAAGATATTTCCTTTTTCACCATAGCCCTCTATGGGCTTCCAAATCTCCCTTTGCCAATTCCACAAGAACAGCCTTAGCGAAAGGCTTCTTGAAGGGAAAGATGTAACTCTGTGAGATGAATTAACAGAACACAGAGCAGTTTCTCAGAAAGCTTCTTTCCAGTTTTGAACGGAAGATATTTCCTTTTTCACCATAGCCCTCTATGGGCTTCCAAATATCCCTTTGCCAATTCCACAAGAACAGCCTTAGCGAAAGGCTTCTTGAAGGGAAAGATGTAACTCTGTGAGATGAATTAAGAGAACACAGAGCAGTTTCTCAGAAAGCTTCTTTCCAGTTTTGAACGGAAGATATTTCCTTTTTCGCCATAGCCCTCTATGGGCTTCCAAATATCCCTTTGCAAATTCCAGAACAACAGCCTTAGCGAAAGGTTTCTTGAAGGGAAAGATGTAACTCTGTGAGATGAATTAAGAGAACACAGAGCAGGTTCTCAGAAAGCTTCTTTCCAGTTTTGAACGGAAGATATTTCCTTTTTCACCATAGCCCTCTATGGGCTTCCAAATATCCCTTTGCCAATTCCACAAGAACAGCCTTAGCGAAAGGCTTCTTGAAGGGAAAGATGTAACTCTGTGAGATAAATTAAGAGAACACAGAGCAGTTTCTCAGGATCCTTCTTTCCAGTTTCGACCGTAAGATATTTCCTTTTTCACCATAGCCCTCTATCGGCTTCCAAATATCCCTTTGCCAATTCCACAAGAACAGCCTTAGCGAAAGGCTTCTTGAAGGGAAAGATGTAACTCTGTGAGATGAACTAACAGAACACAGAGCAGTTTCTCAGAAAGCTTCTTTCCAGTTTTGAACGGAAGATATTTCCTTTTTCACCATAGCCCTCTATGGGCTTCCAAATATCCCTTTGCCAATGCCACAAGAACAGGCTTAGCGAAAGGCTTCTTGAAGGGAAAGATGTAACTCTGTGAGATGAATTAACAGAACACAGAGCAATTTCTCAGAACGCTTCTTTCCTGTTTTGAACGGAAGATATTTCCTTTTTCACCATAGCCCTCTATGGGCTTCCAAATATCCCTTTGCCAATTCCACAAGAACAGCCTTAGCGAAAGGCTTCTTGAAGGGAAAGATGTAACTCTGTGAGAAGAATTAACAGAACACAGAGCAGTTTCTCAGAAAGCTTCTTTCCAGTTTTGAACGGAAGATATTTCCTTTTTCACCATAGCCCTCTATGGGCTTCCAAATATCCCTTTGCCAATGCCACAAGAACAGACTTAGCGAAAGGCTTCTTGAAGGGAAAGATGTAACTCTGTGAGATGAATTAACAGAACACAGAGCAGTTTCTCAGAACGCTTCTTTCCAGTTTTGAACGGAAGATATTTCCTTTTTCACCATAGCCCTCTATGTGCTTCCAAATATCCCTTTGCCAATTCCACAAGAACAGTCTTAGCGAAAGGCTTCTTGAAGGGAAAGATGTAACTCTGTGAGATGAACTATCAGAACACAGAGCAGTTTCTCAGAAAGCTTCTTTCCAGTTTTGAACGGAAGATATTTCCTTTTTCACCATAGCCCTCTATGGGCTTCCAAATATCCCTTTGCCAATGCCACAAGAACAGCCTTAGCGAAAGGCTTCTTGAAGGGCAAGATGTAACTCTGTGAGATGAATTACCAGAACACAGAGCAGTTTCTCAGAACGCTTCTTTCCAGTTTTGAACGGAAGATATTTCCTTTTTCACCATAGCCCTCTATGGGCTTCCAAATATCCCTTTGCCAATTCCACAAGAACAGCGTTAGCGAAAGGCTTCTTGAAGGGAAAGATGTAACTCTGTGAGATGAATTAACAGAACACAGAGCAGTTTCTCAGAAAGCTTCTTTCCAGTTTTGAACGGAAGATATTTCCTTTTTCACCATAGCCCTCTATGGGCTTCCAAATATCCCTTTGCCAATGCCACAAGAACAGCCTTAGCGAAAGGCTTCTTGAAGGGAAAGATGTAACTCTGTGAGATGAATTAACAGAACACTGAGCAGTTTCTCAGAAGGCTTCTTTCCAGTTTTGAACGGAAGATATTTCCTTTTTCACCATAGCCCTCTATGGGCTTCCAAATATCCCTTTGCCAATTCCACAAGAACAGCCATATCGAAAGGATTCTTGAAGGGAAAGATGTAACTCTGTGAGATGAATTAACAGAACACAGAGCAGTTTCTCAGAAAGCTTCTTTCCTGTTTTGAACGGAAGATATTTCCTTTTTCACCATAGCCCTCTATGGGCTTCCAAATATCCCTTTGCCAATTCCACAAGAACAGCCTCAGCGAAAGGCTTCCTGAAGGGAAAGATGTAACTCTGTGAGATGAACTAACAGAACACAAAGCAGTTTCTCAGAAAGCTTCTTTCCAGTTTTGAACGGAAGATATTTCCTTTTTCACCATAGCCCTCTATGGGCTTCCAAATATCCCTTTGCCAATGCCACAAGAACAGCCTTAGTGAAAGGCTTCCTGAAGGGAAAGATGTAACTCTGTGAGATGAATTAACAGAACACAGAGCAGTTTCTCTGAACGCTTCTTTCCAGTTTTGAACGGAAGATATTTCCTTTTTCACCATAGCCCTCTATGGGCTTCCAAATATCCCTTTGCCAATTCCACAAGAACAGCCTTAGCAAAAGGCTTCTTGAAGAGAAAGATGTAACTCTGTGAGATGAATTAAGAGAACACAGAGCAGTTACTCAGAACCTTCTTTCCAGTTTTGACCGTAAGATATTTCCTTTTTCAACAAAGCCCTCTATGTGCTTCCAAATATCCCTTTGCCAATTCCACAAGAACAGTCTTAGCGAAAGGCTTCTTGAAGGGAAAGATGTAACTCTGTGAGATGAACTATCAGAACACAGAGCAGTTTCTCAGAAAGCTTCTTTCCAGTTTTGAACGGAAGATATTTCCTTTTTCACCATAGCCCTCTATGGGCTTCCAAATATCCCTTTGCCAATGCCACAAGAACAGCCTTAGCGAAAGGCTTCTTGAAGGGCAAGATGTAACTCTGTGAGATGAATTACCAGAACACAGAGCAGTTTCTCAGAACGCTTCTTTCCAGTTTTGAACGGAAGATATTTCCTTTTTCACCATAGCCCTCTATGGGCTTCCAAATATCCCTTTGCCAATTCCACAAGAACAGCGTTAGCGAAAGGCTTCTTGAAGGGAAAGATGTAACTCTGTGAGATGAATTAACAGAACACAGAGCAGTTTCTCAGAAAGCTTCTTTCCAGTTTTGAACGGAAGATATTTCCTTTTTCACCATAGCCCTCTATGGGCTTCCAAATATCCCTTTGCCAATGCCACAAGAACAGCCTTAGCGAAAGGCTTCTTGAAGGGAAAGATGTAACTCTGTGAGATGAATTAACAGAACACTGAGCAGTTTCTCAGAAGGCTTCTTTCCAGTTTTGAACGGAAGATATTTCCTTTTTCACCATAGCCCTCTATGGGCTTCCAAATATCCCTTTGCCAATTCCACAAGAACAGCCATATCGAAAGGATTCTTGAAGGGAAAGATGTAACTCTGTGAGATGAATTAACAGAACACAGAGCAGTTTCTCAGAACGCTTCTTTCCAGTTTTGAACGGAAGATATATCCTTTTTCACCATAGCCGTGTATGGAATTCCAAATATCCCTTTGCAAATTCCAGAACAACAGCCTTAGCGAAAGGTTTCTTGAAGGGAAAGATGTAACTCGGTGAGATGAATTAACAGAACACAGAGCAGTTTCTCAGAAAGCTTCTTTCCAGTTTTGAACGGAAGATATTTCCTTTTTCCCCATAGACCTCTATGGGCTTCCAAATATCCCTTTGCCAACTACACAAGAACAGCCTTAGCGAAAGGCTTCTTGAAGGGAAAGATGTAACTCTGTGAGATGAACTAACAGAACACAGAGCAGTTTCTCAGAAAGCTTCTTTCTAGTTTTGAACGGAAGATATTTCCTTTTTCACCATAGCCCTCTATGGGCTTCCAAATATCCCTTTGCCAATGCCACAAGAACAGCCTTAGCGAAAGGCTTCTTGAAGGGAAAGATGTAACTCTGTGAGATGAATTAACAGAACACAGAGCAGTTTCTCAGAAGGCTTCTTTCCAGTTTTGAACGGAGGATATTTCCTTTTTCACCATAGCCCTCTATGGGCTTCCAAATATCCCTTTGCCAATTCCACAAGAACAGCCATATCGAAAGGATTCTTGAAGGGAAAGATGTAACTCTGTGAGATGAATTAACAGAACACAGAGCAGTTTCTCAGAAAGCTTCTTTCCAGTTTTGAATGGAAGATATTTCCTTTTTCACCATAGCCCTCTATGGGCTTCCAAATATAACTTTGCCAATGCCACAAGAACAGCCTTAGCGAAATGCTTCTTGAAGGAAAAGATGTAACTCTGTGAGATGAATTAACAGAACACAGAGCAGTTTCTCAGAAGGCTTCTTTCCAGTTTTGAACGGAAGATATTTCCTTTTTCACCATAGCCCTCTATGGGCTTCCAAATATCCCTTTGCCAATTCCACAAGAACAGCCATATCGAAAGGATTCTTGAAGGGAAAGATGTAACTCTGTGAGATGAATTAACAGAACACAGAGCAGTTTCTCAGAAAGCTTCTTTCCAGTTTTGAACGGAAGATATTTCCTTTTTCACTATAGCCCTCTATGGGCTTCCAAATATCCCTTTGCCAATTCCACAAGAACAGCCTTATCGAAAGGCTTCTTGAAGGGAAAGATGTAACTCTGTGAGATGAACTAAAAGAACACAGAGCAGTTTCTCAGAAAGCTTCTTTCCAGTTTTGAACGGAAGATATTTCCTTTTTCACCATAGCCCTCTATTGGCTTCCAAATATCCCTTTGCCAATGCCAGAAGAACAGACTTAGCGAAAGGCTTCTTGAAGGGAAAGATGTAACTCTGTGAGATGAATTAACAGAACACAGAGCAGTTTCTCAGAACGCTTCTTTACAGTTTTGAACGGAAGATATTTCTTTTTTCACCATAGCCCTCTATGGGCTTCCAAATATCCCTTTGCCAATTCCACAAGAACAGCCTTAGCGAAAGGCTTCTTGAAGGGAAAGATGTAACTCTGTGAGATGTATTAACAGAACACAGAGCAGTCTCTCAGAAAGCTTCTTTCCAGTTTTGAATGGAAGATATTTCCTTTTTCACCATAGCCCTCTATGGGCTTCCAAATATCCCTTTGCCAATGCCACAAGAACAGCCTTAGCGAAAGGCTTCTTGAAGGGAAAGATGTAACTCTGTGAGATGAATTAACAGAACACAGAGCAGTTTCTCAGAAGGCTTCTTTCCAGTTTTGAACGGAGGATATTTCCTTTTTCACCATAGCCCTCTATGGGCTTCCAAATATCCCTTTGCCAATTCCACAAGAACAGCCATATCGAAAGGATTCTTGAAGGGAAAGATGTAACTCTGTGAGATGAATTAACAGAACACAGAGCAGTTTCTCAGAAAGCTTCTTTCCAGCTTTTAACGGAGGATATTCCTTTTTCACCATAGCCCTCTATGGGCTTCCAAATATCCCTTTGCCAATGCCACAAGAACAGCCTTAGCGAAAGGCTTCTTGAAGGGAAAGATGTAACTCTGTGAGATGAATTAACAGAACACAGAACTGTTTCTCAGAAGGCTTCTTTCCAGTTTTGAACGGAAGATATTTCCTTTTTCACCATAGCCCTCTATGGGCTTCCAAATATTCCTTCGCCAATTCCACAAGAACAGCCTTAGCGAAAGGCTTCTTGAAGGGAAAGATGTAACTCTGTGAGATGAATTAACAGAACACAGAGCAGTTTCTCAGAAAGCTTCTTTCCAGTTTTGAACGGAAGATATTTCCTTTTTCCCCATAGACCTCTATGGGCTTCCAAATATCCCTTTGCCAATTACACAAGAACAGCCTTAGCGAGAAGCTTCTTGAAGGGAAAGATGTAACTCTGTGAGATGAACTAACAGAACACAGAGCAGTTTCTCAGAAAGCTTCTTTCTAGTATTGAACGGAAGATATTTCCTTTTTCACCATAGCCCTCTATGGGCTTCCAAATATCCCTTTGCCAATGCCACAAGAACACCTTAGCGAAAGGTTTCTTGAAGGGAAAGATGTAACTCTGTGAGATGAATCAACAGAACACAGAGCAGTTTCTCAGAAGGCTTCTTTCCAGTTTTGAACGGAAGATATTTCCTTTTTCACCATAGCCCTCTATGGGCTTCCAAATATCCCTTTGCCAATTCCACAAGAACAGCCATATCGAAAGGATTCTTGAAGGGAAATATGTAACTCTGTGAGATGAATTAACAGAACACAGAGCAGTTTCTCAGAACGCTTCTTTCCAGTTTTGAACGGAAGATATATCCTTTTTCACCATAGCCGTGTATGGAATTCCAAATATCCCTTTGCAAATTCCAGAACAACAGCCTTAGCGAAAGGTTTCTTGAAGGGAAAGATGTAACTCGGTGAGATGAATTAAGAGAACACAGAGCAGTTTCTCAGAAAGCTTCTTTCCAGTTTTGAACGGAAGATATTTCCTTTTTCACCATAGCCTTCTATGGGCTTCCAAATATCCCTTTGCCAATTCCACAAGAACAGCCTTAGCGAAAGGCTTCTTGAAGGGAAAGATGTAACTCTGTGAGATAAATTAAGAGAACACAGAGCAGTTTCTCAGAAACCTTCTTTCCAGTTTCGACCGTAAGATATTTCCTTTTTCACCATAGCCCTCTATGGGCTTCCAAATATCCCTTTGCCAATTCCACAAGAACAGCCTTAGCGAAAGGCTTCTTGAAGGGAAAGATGTAACTCTGTGAGATGAACTAACAGAACACAGAGCAGTTTCTCAGAACGCTTCTTTCCAGTTTTGAACAGAAGATATTTCCTTTTTCACCATAGCCCTCTATGGGCTTCCAAATATCCCTTTGCCAATTCCACAAGAACAGCCTTAGCGAAAGGCTTCTTGAAGGGAAAGATGTAACTCTGTGAGATGAATTAACAGAACACAGAGCAGTTTCTCAGAAAGCTTCTTTCCAGTTTTGAACGGAAGATATTTCCTTTTTCCCCATAGACCTGTATGGGCTTCCAAATATCCCTTTGCCAATTACACAAGAACAGCCTTAGCGAAAGGCTTCTTGAAGTGAAAGATGTAACTCTGTGAGATGAACTAACATAACACAGAGCAGTTTCTCAGAAAGCTTCTTTCTAGTTTTGAACGGAAGATATTTCCTTTTTCACCATAGCCCTCTATGGGCTTCCAAATATCCCCTTGCCAATGCCACAAGAACACCTTAGCGAAAGGCTTCTTGAAGGGAAAGATGTAACTCTGTGAGATGAATTAACAGAACACAGAGCAGTTTCTCAGAAGGCTTCTTTCCAGTTTTGAACGGAAGATATTTCCTTTTTCACAATAGCCCTCTATGGGCTTCCAAATATCCCTTTGCCAATTCCACAAGAACGGCCATATCGAAAGGATTCTTGAAGGGAAAGATGTAAATCTGTGAGATGAATTAACAGAACACAGAGCAGTTTCTCAGAACGCTTCTTTCCAGTTTTGAACGGAAGATATATCCTTTTTCACCGTAGCCGTCTATGGGATTCCAAATATCCCTTTGCAAATTCCAGAACAACAGCCTTAGCGAAAGGTTTCTTGAAGGGAAAGATGTAACTCGGTGAGATTAATTAAGGGAACACAGAGCAGTTTCTCAGAAAGCTTCTTTCCAGTTTTGAACGGAAGATATTTCCTTTTTCACCGTAGCCCTCTATGGGCTTCCAAATATCCCTTTGCCAATGCCAGAAGAACAGCCTTAGTGAAAGGCTTCTTGAAGGGAAAGATGTAACTCTGTGAGATGAATTAACAGAACACAGATCAGTTTCTCAGAACGCTTCTTTCCAGTTTTGAACGGAGGATATTTCCTTTTTCACCATAGCCCTCTATGGGCTTCCAAATATCCCTTTGCCAATTCCACAAGAACAGCCATATCGAAAGGATTCTAGAAGGGAAAGATGTAACTCTGTGAGATAAATTAACAGAACACAGAGCAGTTTCTCAGAAAGCTTCTTTCCAGTTTTGAACGGAAGATATTTCCTTTTTCACCATAGCCCTCTATGGGCTTCCAAATATCCCTTTGCCAATGCCACAAGAACAGCCTTAGCGAAAGGCTTCTTGAAGGGAAAGATGTAACTCTGTGAGATGAATTAACAGAACACAGAGCAGTTTCTCAGAAGGCTTCTTTCCAGTTTTGAACGGAAGATATTTCCTTTTTCACCATAGCCCTCTATGGGCTTCCAAATATCCCTTTGCCAATTCCACAAGAACAGCCTTAGCGAAAGGCTTCTTGAAGGGAAAGATGTAACTCTGTGAGATGAATTAACAGAACACAGAGCAGTTTCTCAGAAAGCTTCTTTCCAGTTTTGAACGGAAGATATTTCCTTTTTCCCCATAGACCTCTATGGGCTTCCAAATATCCCTTTGCCAATTACACAAGAACAGCCTTAGCGAAAGGCTTCTTGAAGGGAAAGATGTAACTCTGTGAGATGAACTAACAGAACACAGAGCAGTTTCTCAGAAAGCTTCTTTCTAGTTTTGAACGGAAGATATTTCCTTTTTCACCGTAGCCCTCTATGGGCTTCCAAATATCCCTTTGCCAATGCCACAAGAACAGCCTTAGCGAAAGGCTTCTTGAAGGGAAAGATGTAACTCTGTGAGATGAATTAACAGAACACAGAGGAGTTTCTCAGAAAGCTTCTTTCCAGTTTTGAACGGAAGATATTTCCTTTTTCACCATAGCCCTCTATGGGCTTCCAAATATCCCTTTGCCAATTCCTCAAGAACAGCCTTAGCGAAAGGCTTCTTGAAGGGAAAGATGTAACTCTGTGAGATGAATTAACAGAACACAGAGCACTTTCTCAGAAGGCTTCTTTCCAGTTTTGAACGGAAGATATTTCCTTTTTCACCATAGCCCTCTATGGGCTTCCAAATATCCCTTTGCCAATTCCACAAGAACAGCAATATCGAAAGGATTCTTGAAGGGAAAGATGTAACTCTGTGAGATGAATTAACAGAACACAGAGCAGTTTCTCAGAAGGCTTCTTTCCAGTTTTGAACGGAAGATATTTCCTTTTTCACCATAGCCCTCTATGGGCTTCCAAATATCCCTTTGCCAATTCTACAAGAACAGCCATATCGAAAGGATTCTTGAAGGGAAAGATGTAACTCTGTTAGATGAATTAACAGAACACAGAGCAGTTTCTCAGAAAGCTTCTTTCCAGTTTTGAACGGTAGATATTTACTTTTTCATCATAGCCCTCTACGGGCTTCCTAATATCCCTTTGCCAATTCCACAAGAACAGTCTTAGCGAAAGGCTTCTTGAAGGGAAGGATGTAACTCTGTGAGATGAACTAACAGAACACAGAGCAGTTTCTTAGAAAGCTTCTTTACAGTTTTGAACGGAAGATATTTCCTTTTTCACCATAGCCCTCAATGGGCTTCCAAATATCCCTTTGCCAATGCCACAAGAACAGCCTTAGCGAAAGGCTTCTTGAAGGGAAAGATGTAACTCTGTGAGATGAATTAACAGAACACAGAGCAGTTTCTCAGAAGGCTTCTTTCCAGTTTTGAACGGAAGATATTTCCTTTTTCACCATAGCCCTATATGGGCTTCCAAATATCCCTTTGCCAATGCCACAAGAACAGACTTAGCGAAGGGCTTCTTGAAGGGAAAGATGTAACTCTGTGAGATGAATTAACAGAACACAGAGCAGTTTCTCAGAACGCTTCTTTCCAGTTTTGAACGGAAGATATTTCCTTTTTCACCATAGCCCTCTATGTGCTTCCAAATATCCCTTTGCCAATTACACAAGAACAGCCTTATCGAAAGGATTCTTGAAGGGAAAGATGTAACTCTGTGAGATGAACTAACAGAACACAGAGCAGTTTCTCAGAAAGCTTCTTTCCAGTTTTGAACGGAAGATATTTCCTTTTTCACCATAGCCCTCTATGGGCTTCCAAATATCCCTTTGCCAATGCCAGAAGAACAGCCTTAGCGAATGGCTTCTTGAAGGGAAAGATGTAAATCTGTGAGATGAATTAACAGAACACAGAGCAGTTTCTCAGAACGCTTCTTTCCAGTTTTGAACGGAAGATATTTCCTTTTTCATCATAGCCCTCTATGGGCTTCCAAATATCCCTTTGCCAATTCCACAAGAACAGCCTTAGCGAAAGGCTTCTTGAAGGGAAAGATGTAACTCTGTGAGATGAATTAACAGAACACAGAGCAGTTTCTCAGAAAGCTTCTTTCCAGTTTTGAACGGAAGATATTTCCTTTTTCACCGTAGCCCTCTATGGGCTTCCAAATATCCCTTTGCCAATGCCACAAGAACAGCCGTAGCGAAAGGCTTCTTGAAGGGAAAGATGTAACTCTGTGAGATGAATTAACAGAACACAGAGCAGTTTCTCAGAAGGCTTCTTTCCAGTTTTGAACGGAGGATATTTCCTTTTTCACCATAGCCCTCTATGGGCTTCCAAATATCCCTTTGCCAATTCCACAAGAACAGCCATATCGAAAGGCTTCTTGAAGGGAAAGATGTAACTCTGTGAGATGAATTAACAGAACACAGAGCAGTTTCTCAGAAAGCTTTTTTCCAGTTTTGAACGGAAGATATTTCCTTTTTCACCATAGCCCTCTATGGGCTTCCAAATATCCCTTTGCCAATGCCACAAGAACAGCCTTAGCGAAAGGCTTCTTGAAGGGAAAGATGTAACTCTGTGAGATGAATTAACAGAACACAGAGCAGTTTCTCAGAAGGCTTCTTTTCAGTTTTGAACGGAAGATATTTCCTTTTTCACCATAGACCTCTATGGGCTTCCAAATATCCCTTTGCCAATTACACAAGAACAGCCTTAGCGAAAGGCTTCTTGAAGTGAAAGATGTAACTCTGTGAGATGAACTAACAGAACACAGAGCAGTTTCTCAGAAAGCTTCTTTCTAGTTTTGAACGGAAGATATTTCCTTTTTCACCATAGCCCTCTATGGGCTTCCAAATATCCCTTTGCCAATGCCACAAGAACACCTTAGCGAAAGGCTTCTTGAAGGGAAAGATGTAACTCTGTGAGATGAATTAACAGAACACAGAGCAGTTTCTCAGAAGGCTTCTTTCCAGTTTTGAACGGAAGATATTTCCTTTTTCACCATAGCCCTCTATGGGGTTCCAAATATCCCTTTGCCAATTCCACAAGAACAGCCATATCGAAAGGATTCTTGAAGGGAAAGATGTAACTCTGTGAGATGAATTAACACAACACAGAGCAGTTTCTCAGAACGCTTCTTTCCACTTTTTAACGGAAGATATATCCTTGTTCACCATAGCCGTCTATGGGATTCCAAATATCCCTTTGCAAATTCCAGAACAACAGCCTTAGCGAAAGTTTTCTTGAAGGGAAAGATGTAACTCGGTGAGATGAATTAAGAGAACACAGAGCAGTTTCTCAGAACGCTTCTTTCCAGTTTTGAACGGAAGATATTTCCTTTTTCACCGTAGCCCTCTATGGGCTTCCAAATATCCCTTTGCCAATGCCAGAAGAACAGCCTTAGCGAAAGGCTTCTTGAAGGGAAAGATGTAACCCTGTGAGATGAATTAACAGAACACAGAGCAGTTTCTCAGAACGCTTCTTTCCAGTTTTGAACGGAGGATATTTCCTTTTTCACCATAGCCCTCTATGGGCTTCCAAATATCCCTTTGCCAATTCCACAAGAACAGCCATATCGAAAGGATTCTTGAAGGGAAAGATGTAACTCTGTGAGATGAATTAACAGAACACAGAGCAGTTTCTCAGAAAGCTTCTTTCCAGTTTTGAACGGAAGATATTTCCTTTTTCACCATAGCCCTCTATGGGCTTCCAAATATCCCTTTGCCAATGCCACAAGAACAGCCTTAGCGAAAGGCTTCTTGAAGGGAAAGATGTAACTCTGTGAGATGAATTAACAGAACACAGAGCAGTTTCTCAGAAGGCTTCTTTCCAGTTTTGAACGGAAGATATTTCCTTTTTCACCATAGCCCTCTATGGGCTTCCAAATATCCCTTTGCCAATTCCACAAGAACAGCCTTAGCGAAAGGCTTCTTGAAGGGAAAGATGTAACTCTGTGAGATGAATTAACAGAACACAGAGCAGTTTCTCAGAAAGCTTCTTTCCAGTTTTGAACGGAAGATATTTCCTTTTTCCCCATAGACCTCTATGGGCTTCCAAATATCCCTTTGCCAACTACACAAGAACAGCCTTAGCGAAAGGCTTCTTGAAGGGAAAGATGTAACTCTGTGAGATGAACTAACAGAACACAGAGCAGTTTCTCAGAAAGCTTCTTTCTAGTTTTGAACGGAAGATATTTCCTTTTTCACCATAGCCCTCTATGGGCTTCCAAATATCCCTTTGCCAATGCCACAAGAACAGCCTTAGCGAAAGGCTTCTTGAAGGGAAAGATGTAACTCTGTGAGATGAATTAACAGAACACAGAGCAGTTTCTCAGAAGGCTTCTTTCCAGTTTTGAACGGAAGATATTTCCTTTTTCACCATAGCCCTCTATGGGCTTCCAAATATCCCTTTGCCAATTCCACAAGAACAGCCATATCGAAAGGATTCTTGAAGGGAAAGATGTAACTCTGTGAGATGAATTAACAGAACACAGAGCAGTTTCTCAGAAAGCTTCTTTCCAGTTTTGAATGGAAGATATTTCCTTTTTCACCATAGCCCTCTATGGGCTTCCAAATATAACTTTGCCAATGCCACAAGAACAGCCTTAGCGAAATGCTTCTTGAAGGAAAAGATGTAATTCTGTGAGATGAATTAACAGAACACAGAGCAGTTTCTCAGAAGGCTTCTTTCCAGTTTTGAACGGAAGATATTTCCTTTTTCACCATAGCCCTCTATGGGCTTCCAAATATCCCTTTGCCAATTCCACAAGAACAGCCATATCGAAAGGATTCTTGAAGGGAAAGATGTAACTCTGTGAGATGAATTAACAGAACACAGAGCAGTTTCTCAGAAAGCTTCTTTCCAGTTTTGAACGGAAGATATTTCCTTTTTCACTATAGCCCTCTATGGGCTTCCAAATATCCCTTTGCCAATTCCACAAGAACAGCCTTATCGAAAGGATTCTTGAAGGGAAAGATGTAACTCTGTGAGATGAACTAACAGAACACAGAGCAGTTTCTCAGAAAGCTTCTTTCCAGTTTTGAACGGAAGATATTTCCTTTTTCACCATAGCCCTCTATGGGCTTCCAAATATCCCTTTGCCAATGCCAGAAGAACAGACTTAGCGAAAGGCTTCTTGAAGGGAAAGATGTAACTCTGTGAGATGAATTAACAGAACACAGAGCAGTTTCTCAGAACGCTTCTTTCCAGTTTTGAACGGAAGATATTTCTTTTTTCACCATAGCCCTCTATGGGCTTCCAAATATCCCTTTGCCAATTCCACAAGAACAGCCTTAGCGAAAGGCTTCTTGAAGGGAAAGATGTAACTCTGTGAGATGAATTAACAGAACACAGAGCAGTTTCTCAGAAAGCTTCTTTCCAGTTTTGAACGGAAGATATTTCCTTTTTCACCATAGCCCTCTATGGGCTTCCAAATATCCCTTTGCCAATGCCAGAAGAACAGCCTTAGCGAGAGGCTTCTTGAAGGGAAAGATGTAACTCTGTGAGATGAATTAACAGAACACAGAGCAGTTTCTCAGAAAGCTTCTTTCCAGTTTTGAACGGAAGATATTTCCTTTTTCACCATAGCCCTCTACGGGCTTCCAAATATCCCTTTGCCAATTCCACAAGAACAGCCTTAGCGAAAGGCTTCTTGAAGGGAAAGATGTAACTCTGTGAGATGAATTAACAGAACACAGAGCAGTTTCTCAGAAAGCTTCTTTCCAGTTTTGAACGGAAGGTATTTCCTTTTTCACCATAGCCCTCTATGGGCTTCCAAATATCCCTTTGCCAATTCCACAAGAACAGCCTTAGCGAAAGGCTTCTTGAAGGGAAAGATGTAACTCTGTGAGATGAATTAACAGAACACAGAGCAGTTTCTCAGAAAGCTTCTTTCCAGTTTTGAACGGAAGATATTTCCTTTTTCACCATAGCCCTCTATGGGCTTCCAAATATCCCTTTGCCAATTCCACAAGAACAGCCTTAGCGAAAGGCTTCTTGAAGGGAAAGATGTAACTCTGTGAGATGTATTAACAGAACACAGAGCAGTCTCTCAGAAAGCTTCTTTCCAGTTTTGAATGGAAGATATTTCCTTTTTCACCGTAGCCCTCTATGGGCTTCCAAATATCCCTTTGCCAATGCCACAAGAACAGCCTTAGCGAAAGGCTTCTTGAAGGGAAAGATGTAACTCTGTGAGATGAATTAACAGAACACAGAGCAGTTTCTCAGAAGGCTTCTTTCCAGTTTTGAACGGAGGATATTTCCTTTTTCACCATAGCCCTCTATGGGCTTCCAAATATCCCTTTGCCAATTCCACAAGAACAGCCATATCGAAAGGATTCTTGAAGGGAAAGATGTAACTCTGTGAGATGAATTAACAGAACACAGAGCAGTTTCTCAGAAAGCTTCTTTCCAGCTTTTAACGGAGGATATTCTTTTTTCACCATAGCCCTCTATGGGCTTCCAAATATCCCTTTGCCAATGCCACAAGAACAGCCTTAGCGAAAGGCTTCTTGAAGGGAAAGATGTAACTCTGTGAGATGAATTAACAGAACACAGAACAGTTTCTCAGAAGGCTTCTTTCCAGTTTTGAACGGAAGATATTTCCTTTTTCACCATAGCCCTCTATGGGCTTCCAAATATTCCTTCGCCAATTCCACAAGAACAGCCTTAGCGAAAGGCTTCTTGAAGGGAAAGATGTAACTCTGTGAGATGAATTAACAGAACACAGAGCAGTTTCTCAGAAAGCTTCTTTCCAGTTTTGAACGGAAGATATTTCCTTTTTCCCCATAGACCTCTATGGGCTTCCAAATATCCCTTTGCCAATTACACAAGAACAGCCTTAGCGAGAAGCTTCTTGAAGGGAAAGATGTAACTCTGTGAGATGAACTAACAGAACACAGAGCAGTTTCTCAGAAAGCTTCTTTCTAGTATTGAACGGAAGATATTTCCTTTTTCACCATAGCCCTCTATGGGCTTCCAAATATCCCTTTGCCAATGCCACAAGAACACCTTAGCGAAAGGTTTCTTGAAGGGAAAGATGTAACTCTGTGAGATGAATCAACAGAACACAGAGCAGTTTCTCAGAAGGCTTCTTTCCAGTTTTGAACGGAAGATATTTCCTTTTTCACCATAGCCCTCTATGGGCTTCCAAATATCCCTTTGCCAATTCCACAAGAACAGCCATATCGAAAGGATTCTTGAAGGGAAATATGTAACTCTGTGAGATGAATTAACAGAACACAGAGCAGTTTCTCAGAACGCTTCTTTCCAGTTTTGAACGGAAGATATATCCTTTTTCACCATAGCCGTCTATGGAATTCCAAATATCCCTTTGCAAATTCCAGAACAACAGCCTTAGCGAAAGGTTTCTTGAAGGGAAAGATGTAACTCGGTGAGATGAATTAAGAGAACACAGAGCAGTTTCTCAGAAAGCTTCTTTCCAGTTTTGAACGGAAGATATTTCCTTTTTCACCATAGCCTTCTATGGGCTTCCAAATATCCCTTTGCCAATTCCACAAGAACAGCCTTAGCGAAAGGCTTCTTGAAGGGAAAGATGTAACTCTGTGAGATAAATTAAGAGAACACAGAGCAGTTTCTCAGAAACCTTCTTTCCAGTTTCGACCGTAAGATATTTCCTTTTTCACCATAGCCCTCTATGGGCTTCCAAATATCCCTTTGCCAATTCCACAAGAACAGCCTTAGCGAAAGGCTTCTTGAAAGGAAAGATGTAACTCTGTGAGATGAACTAACAGAACACAGAGCAGTTTCTCAGAACGCTTCTTTCCAGTTTTGAACAGAAGATATTTCCTTTTTCACCATAGCCCTCTATGGGCTTCCAAATATCCCTTTGCCAATTCCACAAGAACAGCCTTAGCGAAAGGCTTCTTGAAGGGAAAGATGTAACTCTGTGAGATGAATTAACAGAACACAGAGCAGTTTCTCAGAAAGCTTCTTTCCAGTTTTGAACGGAAGATATTTCCTTTTTCCCCATAGACCTCTATGGGCTTCCAAATATCCCTTTGCCAATTACACAAGAACAGCCTTAGCGAAAGGCTTCTTGAAGTGAAAGATGTAACTCTGTGAGATGAACTAACATAACACAGAGCAGTTTCTCAGAAAGCTTCTTTCTAGTTTTGAACGGAAGATATTTCCTTTTTCACCATAGCCCTCTATGGGCTTCCAAATATCCCCTTGCCAATGCCACAAGAACACCTTAGCGAAAGGCTTCTTGAAGGGAAAGATGTAACTCTGTGAGATGAATTAACAGAACACAGAGCAGTTTCTCAGAAGGCTTCTTTCCAGTTTTGAACGGAAGATATTTCCTTTTTCACAATAGCCCTCTATGGGCTTCCAAATATCCCTTTTTCCAATTCCACAAGAACGGCCATATCGAAAGGATTCTTGAAGGGAAAGATGTAAATCTGTGAGATGAATTAACAGAACACAGAGCAGTTTCTCAGAACGCTTCTTTCCAGTTTTGAACGGAAGATATATCCTTTTTCACCGTAGCCGTCTATGGGATTCCAAATATCCCTTTGCAAATTCCAGAACAACAGCCTTAGCGAAAGGTTTCTTGAAGGGAAAGATGTAACTCGGTGAGATTAATTAAGGGAACACAGAGCAGTTTCTCAGAAAGCTTCTTTCCAGTTTTGAACGGAAGATATTTCCTTTTTCACCGTAGCCCTCTATGGGCTTCCAAATATCCCTTTGCCAATGCCAGAAGAACAGCCTTAGTGAAAGGCTTCTTGAAGGGAAAGATGTAACTCTGTGAGATGAATTAACAGAACACAGAGCAGTTTCTCAGAACGCTTCTTTCCAGTTTTGAACGGAGGATATTTCCTTTTTCACCATAGCCCTCTATGGGCTTCCAAATATCCCTTTGCCAATTCCACAAGAACAGCCATATCGAAAGGATTCTAGAAGGGAAAGATGTAACTCTGTGAGATAAATTAACAGAACACAGAGCAGTTTCTCAGAAAGCTTCTTTCCAGTTTTGAACGGAAGATATTTCCTTTTTCACCATAGCCCTCTATGGGCTTCCAAATATCCCTTTGCCAATGCCACAAGAACAGCCTTAGCGAAAGGCTTCTTGAAGGGAAAGATGTAACTCTGTGAGATGAATTAACAGAACACAGAGCAGTTTCTCAGAAGGCTTCTTTCCAGTTTTGAACGGAAGATATTTCCTTTTTCACCATAGCCCTCTATGGGCTTCCAAATATCCCTTTGCCAATTCCACAAGAACAGCCTTAGCGAAAGGCTTCTTGAAGGGAAAGATGTAACTCTGTGAGATGAATTAACAGAACACAGAGCAGTTTCTCAGAAAGCTTCTTTCCAGTTTTGAACGGAAGATATTTCCTTTTTCCCCATAGACGTCTATGGGCTTCCAAATATCCCTTTGCCAATTACACAAGAACAGGCTTAGCGAAAGGCTTCTTGAAGGGAAAGATGTAACTCTGTGAGATGAACTAACAGAACACAGAGCAGTTTCTCAGAAAGCTTCTTTCTAGTTTTGAACGGAAGATATTTCCTTTTTCACCGTAGCCCTCTATGGGCTTCCAAATATCCCTTTGCCAATGCCACAAGAACAGCCTTAGCGAAAGGCTTCTTGAAGGGAAAGTTGTAACTCTGTGAGATGAATTAACAGAACACAGAGGAGTTTCTCAGAAAGCTTCTTTCCAGTTTTGAACGGAAGATATTTCCTTTTTCACCATAGCCCTCTATGGGCTTCCAAATATCCCTTTGCCAATTCCTCAAGAACAGCCTTAGCGAAAGGCTTCTTGAAGGGAAAGATGTAACTCTGTGAGATGAATTAACAGAACACAGAGCACTTTCTCAGAAGTCTTCTTTCCAGTTTTGAACGGAAGATATTTCCTTTTTCACCATAGCCCTCTATGGGCTTCCAAATATCCCTTTGCCAATTCCACAAGAACAGCAATATCGAAAGGATTCTTGAAGGGAAAGATGTAACTCTGTGAGATGAATTAACAGAACACAGAGCAGTTTCTCAGAAGGCTTCTTTCCAGTTTTGAACGGAAGATATTTCCTTTTTCACCATAGCCCTCTATGGGCTTCCAAATATCCCTTTGCCAATTCTACAAGAACAGCCATATCGAAAGGATTCTTGAAGGGAAAGATGTAACTCTGTTAGATGAATTAACAGAACACAGAGCAGTTTCTCAGAAAGCTTCTTTCCAGTTTTGAACGGTAGATATTTACTTTTTCATCATAGCCCTCTACGGGCTTCCTAATATCCCTTTGCCAATTCCACAAGAACAGTCTTAGCGAAAGGCTTCTTGAAGGGAAGGATGTAACTCTGTGAGATGAACTAACAGAACACAGAGCAGTTTCTCAGAAAGCTTCTTTACAGTTTTGAACGGAAGATATTTCCTTTTTCACCATAGCCCTCAATGGGCTTCCAAATATCCCTTTGCCAATTACACAAGAACAGCCTTAGCGAAAGGCTTCTTGAAGTGAAAGATGTAACTCTGTGAGATGAACTAACAGAACACAGAGCAGTTTCTCAGAAAGCTTCTTTCTAGTTTTGAACGGAAGATATTTCCTTTTTCACCATAGCCCTCTATGGGCTTCCAAATATCCCTTTGCCAATGCCACAAGAACACCTTAGCGAAAGGCTTCTTGAAGGGAAAGATGTAACTCTGTGAGATGAATTAACAGAACACAGAGCAGTTTCTCAGAAGGCTTCTTTCCAGTTTTGAACGGAAGATATTTCCTTTTTCACCATAGCCCTCTATGGGCTTCCAAATATCCCTTTGCCAATTCCACAAGAACAGCCATATCGAAAGGATTCTTGAAGGGAAAGATGTAACTCTGTGAGATGAATTAACACAACACAGAGCAGTTTCTCAGAACGCTTCTTTCCAGTTTTGAACGGAAGATATATCCTTGTTCACCATAGCCGTCTATGGGATTCCAAATAACCCTTTGCAAATTCCAGAACAACAGCCTTAGCGAAAGTTTTCTTGAAGGGAAAGATGTAACTCGGTGAGATGAATTAAGAGAACACAGAGCAGTTTCTCAGAACGCTTCTTTCCAGTTTTGAACGGAAGATATTTCCTTTTTCACCGTAGCCCTCTATGGGCTTCCAAATATCCCTTTGCCAATGCCAGAAGAACAGCCTTAGCGAAAGGCTTCTTGAAGGGAAAGATGTAACCCTGTGAGATGAATTAACAGAACACAGAGCAGTTTCTCAGAACGCTTCTTTCCAGTTTTGAACGGAGGATATTTCCTTTTTCACCATAGCCCTCTATGGGCTTCCAAATATCCCTTTGCCAATTCCACAAGAACAGCCATATCGAAAGGATTCTTGAAGGGAAAGATGTAACTCTGTGAGATGAATTAACAGAACACAGAGCAGTTTCTCAGAAAGCTTCTTTCCAGTTTTGAACGGAAGGTATTTCCTTTTTCACCATAGCCCTCTATGGGCTTCCAAATATCCCTTTGCCAATGCCACAAGAACAGCCTTAGCGAAAGGCTTCTTGAAGGGAAAGATGTAACTCTGTGAGATGAATTAACAGAACACAGAGCAGTTTCTCAGAAGGCTTCTTTCCAGTTTTGAACGGAAGATATTTCCTTTTTCACCATAGCCCTCTATGGGCTTCCAAATATCCCTTTGCCAATTCCACAAGAACAGCCTTAGCGAAAGGCTTCTTGAAGGGAAAGATGTAACTCTGTGAGATGAATTAACAGAACACAGAGCAGTTTCTCAGAAAGCTTCTTTCCAGTTTTGAACGGAAGATATTTCCTTTTTCCCCATAGACCTCTATGGGCTTCCAAATATCCCTTTGCCAACTACACAAGAACAGCCTTAGCGAAAGGCTTCTTGAAGGGAAAGATGTAACTCTGTGAGATGAACTAACAGAACACAGAGCAGTTTCTCAGAAAGCTTCTTTCTAGTTTTGAACGGAAGATATTTCCTTTTTCACCATAGCCCTCTATGGGCTTCCAAATATCCCTTTGCCAATGCCACAAGAACAGCCTTAGCGAAAGGCTTCTTGAAGGGAAAGATGTAACTCTGTGAGATGAATTAAAAGAACACAGAGCAGTTTCTCAGAAGGCTTCTTTCCAGTTTTGAACGGAAGATATTTCCTTTTTCACCATAGCCCTCTATGGGCTTCCAAATATCCCTTTGCCAATTCCACAAGAACAGCCATATCGAAAGGATTCTTGAAGGGAAAGATGTAACTCTGTGAGATGAATTAACAGAACACAGAGCAGTTTCTCAGAAAGCTTCTTTCCAGTTTTGAATGGAAGATATTTCCTTTTTCACCATAGCCCTCTATGGGCTTCCAAATATAACTTTGCCAATGCCACAAGAACAGCCTTAGCGAAATGCTTCTTGAAGGAAAAGATGTAACTCTGTGAGATGAATTAACAGAACACAGAGCAGTTTCTCAGAAGGCTTCTTTCCAGTTTTGAACGGAAGATATTTCCTTTTTCACCATAGCCCTCTATGGGCTTCCAAATATCCCTTTGCCAATTCCACAAGAACAGCCATATCGAAAGGATTCTTGAAGGGAAAGATGTAACTCTGTGAGATGAATTAACAGAACACAGAGCAGTTTCTCAGAAAGCTTCTTTCCAGTTTTGAACGGAAGATATTTCCTTTTTCACTATAGCCCTCTATGGGCTTCCAAATATCCCTTTGCCAATTCCACAAGAACAGCCTTATCGAAAGGATTCTTGAAGGGAAAGATGTAACTCTGTGAGATGAACTAACAGAACACAGAGCAGTTTCTCAGAAAGCTTCTTTCCAGTTTTGAACGGAAGATATTTCCTTTTTCACCATAGCCCTCTATGGGCTTCCAAATATCCCTTTGCCAATGCCAGAAGAACAGACTTAGCGAAAGGCTTCTTGAAGGGAAAGATGTAACTCTGTGAGATGAATTAACAGAACACAGAGCAGTTTCTCAGAACGCTTCTTTCCAGTTTTGAACGGAAGATATTTCTTTTTTCACCATAGCCCTCTATGGGCTTCCAAATATCCCTTTGCCAATTCCACAAGAACAGCCTTAGCGAAAGGCTTCTTGAAGGGAAAGATGTAACTCTGTGAGATGAATTAACAGAACACAGAGCAGTTTCTCAGAAAGCTTCTTTCCAGTTTTGAACGGAAGATATTTCCTTTTTCACCATAGCCCTCTATGGGCTTCCAAATATCCCTTTGCCAATGCCAGAAGAACAGCCTTAGCGAGAGGCTTCTTGAAGGGAAAGATGTAACTCTGTGAGATGAATTAACAGAACACAGAGCAGTTTCTCAGAAAGCTTCTTTCCAGTTTTGAACGGAAGATATTTCCTTTTTCACCATAGCCCTCTACGGGCTTCCAAATATCCCTTTGCCAATTCCACAAGAACAGCCTTAGCGAAAGGCTTCTTGAAGGGAAAGATGTAACTCTGTGAGATGAATTAACAGAACACAGAGCAGTTTCTCAGAAAGCTTCTTTCCAGTTTTGAACGGAAGGTATTTCCTTTTTCACCATAGCCCTCTATGGGCTTCCAAATATCCCTTTGCCAATTCCACAAGAACAGCCTTAGCGAAAGGCTTCTTGAAGGGAAAGATGTAACTCTGTGAGATGAATTAACAGAACACAGAGCAGTTTCTCAGAAAGCTTCTTTCCAGTTTTGAACGGAAGATATTTCCTTTTTCACAATACCCCTCTATGGGCTTCCAAATATCCCTTTGCCAATTCCACAAGAACAGCCTTAGCGAAAGGCTTCTGGAAGGGAAAGATGTAACTCTGTGAGATGAATTAACAGAACACAGAGCAGTTTCTCAGAAAGCTTCTTTCCAGTTTTGAACGGAAGATATTTCCTTTTTCACCATAGCCCTCTATGGGCTTCCAAATATTCCTTTGCCAATTCCACAAGAACAGCCTTAGCGAAAGGCTTCTTGAAGGGAAAGATGTAACTCTGTGAGATGAATTAACAGAACACAGAGCAGTTTCTCAGAAAGCTTCTTTCCAGTTTTGAACGGAAGATATTTCCTTTTTCACCATAGCCCTCTATGGGCTTCCAAATATCCCTTTGCCAATTCCACAAGAACAGCCTTAGCGAAAGGTTTCTTGAAGGGAAAGATGTAACTCTGTGAGATGAATTAACAGAACACAGAGCAGTTTCTCAGAAAGCTTCTTTCCAGTTTTGAACGGAAGATATTTCCTTTTCCACCATAGCCCTCTATGGGCTTCCAAATATCCCTTTGCCAATTCCACAAGAACAGCCTTAGCGAAAGGCTTCTTGAAGGGAAAGATGTAACTCTGTGAGATGAATTAACAGAACACAGAGCAGTTTATCAGAAAGCTTCTTTCCAGTTTTGAACGGAAGATATTTCCTTTTTCGCCATAGCCCTCTAAGGGCTTCCAAATATCCCTTTGCCAATTCCAGAAGAACAGCCTTAGCGAAAGGCTTCTGGAAGGGAAAGATGTAACTCTGTGAGATGAATTAACAGAACACAGAGCAGTTTCTCAGAAAGCTTCTTTCCAGTTTTGAACGGAAGATATTTCCTTTTTCACCATAGCCCTCTATGGGCTTCCAAATATCCCTTTGCCAATTCCACAAGAACAGCCTTAGCGAAAGGCTTCTTGAAGGGAAAGATGTAACTCTGTGAGATGAATTAACAGAACACAGAGCAGTTTCTCAGAAAGCTTCTTTCCAGTTTTGAACGGAAGATATTTCCTTTTTCACCATAGCCCTCTAAGGGCTTCCAAATATCCCTTTGCCAATTCCACAGGAACCGCCTTAGCGAAAGGCTTCTGGAAGGGAAAGATGTAACTCTGTGAGATGAATTAACAGAACACAGAGCAGTTTCTCAGAAAGCTTCTTTCCAGTTTTGAACGGAAGATATTTCCTTTTTCACCATAGCCCTCTATGGGCTTCGAAATATCCCTTTGTCAATTCCACAAGAACAGCCTTAGCGAAAGGCTTCTTGATGGGAAAGATGTAACTCTGTGAGATGAATTAACAGAACACAGAGCAGTTTCTCAGAAAGCTTCTTTCCAGTTTTGAACGGAAGATATTTCCTTTTTCACCATAGCCCTCTATGGGCTTCCAAATATCCCTTTGCCAATTCCACAAGAACAGCCTTAGCGAAAGGCTTCTTGAAGGGAAAGATGTAACTCTGTGAGATGAATTAACAGAACACAGAGCAGTTTCTCAGAAAGCTTCTTTCCAGTTTTGAACGGAAGATATTTCCTTTTTCACCATAGCCCTCTATGGGCTTCCAAATATCCCTTTGCCAATTCCACAAGAACAGCCTTAGCGAAAGGCTTCTGGAAGGGAAAGATGTAACTCTGTGAGATGAATTAACAGAACACAGAGCAGTTTCTCAGAAAGCTTCTTTCCAGTTTTGAACGGAAGATATTTCCTTTTTCACCATAGCCCTCTATGGGCTTCCAAATATCCCTTTGCCAGTTCCACAAGAACAGCCTTAGCGAAAGGCTTCTTGAAGGGAAAGATGTAACTCTGTGAGATGAATTAACAGAACACAGAGCAGTTTCTCAGAAAGCTTCTTTCCAGTTTTGAACGGAAGATATTTCCTTTTTCACCATAGCCCTCTATGGGCTTCCAAATATCCCTTTGACAATTCCACAAGAACAGCCTTAGCGAAAGGCTTCTTGAAGGGAAAGATGTAACTCTGTGAGATGAATTAACAGAACACAGAGCAGTTTATCAGAAAGCTTCTTTCCAGTTTTGAACGGAAGATATTTCCTTTTTCACCATAGCCCTCTAAGGGCTTCCAAATATCCGTTTGCCAATTCCAGAAGAACAGCCTTAGCGAAAGGCTTCTGGAAGGGAAAGATGTAACTCTGTGAGATGAATTAACAGAACACAGAGCAGTTTCTCAGAAAGCTTCTTTCCAGTTTTGAACGGAAGATATTTCCTTTTTCACCATAGCCCTCTATGGGCTTCCAAATATCCCTTTGCCAATTCCACAAGAACAGCCTTAGCGAAAGGCTTCTTGAAGGGAAAGATGTAACTCTGTGAGATGAATTAACAGAACACAGAGCAGTTTCTCAGAAAGCTTCTTTCCAGTTTTGAACGGAAGATATTTCCTTTTTCACCATAGCCCTCTAAGGGCTTCCAAATATCCCTTTGCCAATTCCACAGGAACCGCCTTAGCGAAAGGCTTCTGGAAGGGAAAGATGTAACTCTGTGAGATGAATTAACAGAACACAGAGCAGTTTCTCAGAAAGCTTCTTTCCAGTTTTGAACGGAAGATATTTCCTTTTTCACCATAGCCCTCTATGGGCTTCGAAATATCCCTTTGTCAATTCCACAAGAACAGCCTTAGCGAAAGGCTTCTTGATGGGAAAGATGTAACTCTGTGAGATGAATTAACAGAACACAGAGCAGTTTCTCAGAAAGCTTCTTTCCAGTTTTGAACGGAAGATATTTCCTTTTTCACCATAGCCCTCTATGGGCTTCCAAATATCCCTTTGCCAATTCCACAAGAACAGCCTTAGCGAAAGGCTTCTTGAAGGGAAAGATGTAACTCTGTGAGATGAATTAACAGAACACAGAGCAGTTTCTCAGAAAGCTTCTTTCCAGTTTTGAACGGAAGATATTTCCTTTTTCACCATAGCCCTCTATGGGCTTCCAAATATCCCTTTGCCAATTCCACAAGAACAGCCTTAGCGAAAGGCTTCTGGAAGGGAAAGATGTAACTCTGTGAGATGAATTAACAGAACACAGAGCAGTTTCTCAGAAAGCTTCTTTCCAGTTTTGAACGGAAGATATTTCCTTTTTCACCATAGCCCTCTATGGGCTTCCAAATATCCCTTTGCCAGTTCCACAAGAACAGCCTTAGCGAAAGGCTTCTTGAAGGGAAAGATGTAACTCTGTGAGATGAATTAACAGAACACAGAGCAGTTTCTCAGAAAGCTTCTTTCCAGTTTTGAACGGAAGATATTTCCTTTTTCACCATAGCCCTCTATGGGCTTCCAAATATCCCTTTGCCAATTCCACAAGAACAGCCTTAGCGAAAGGCTTCTTGAAGGGAAAGATGTAACTCTGTGAGATGAATTAACAGAACACAGAGCAGTTTCTCAGAAAGCTTCTTTCCAGTTTTGAACGGAAGATATTTCCTTTTTCACCATAGCCCTCTATGGGCTTCCAAATATCCCTTTGCCAATTCCACAAGAACAGCCTTAGCGAAAGGCTTCTTGAAGGGAAAGATGTAACTCTGTGAGATGAATTAACAGAACACAGAGCAGTTTATCAGAAAGCTTCTTTCCAGTTTTGAACGGAAGATATTTCCTTTTTCACCGTAGCCCTCTATGGGCTTCCAAATATCCCTTTGCCAATTCCAGAAGAACAGCCTTAGCGAAAGGCTTCTTGAAGGGAAAGATGTAACTCTGTGAGATAAATTAACAGAACACAGAGCAGTTTCTCAGAAAGCTTCTTTCCAGTTTGGAACGGAAGATATTTCCTTTTTCACCATAGCCCTCTATGGGCTTCCAAATATCCCTTTGCCAATTCCACAAGAACAGCCTTAGCGAAAGGCTTCTTGAAGGGAAAGATGTAACTCTGTGAGATGAATTTACAGAACACAGAGCAGTTTCTCAGAAAGCTTCTTTCCAGTTTTGAACGGAAGATATTTCCTTTTTCACCATAGCCCTCTAAGGGCTTCCAAATATCCCTTTGCCAATTCCACAGGAACCGCCTTAGCGAAAGGCTACTGGAAGGGAAAGATGTAACTCTGTGAGATGAATTAACAGAACACAGAGCAGTTTCTCAGAAAGCTTCTTTCCAGTTTTGAACGGAAGATATTTCCTTTTTCACCATAGCCCTCTATGGGCTTCGAAATATCCCCTTGTCAATTCCACAAGAACAGCCTTAGCGAAAGGCTTCTTGAAGGGAAAGATGTAACTCTGTGAGATGAATTAACAGAACACAGAGCAGTTTCTCAGAAAGCTTCTTTCCAGTTTTGAACGGAAGATATTTCCTTTTTCACCATAGCCCTCTAGGGGCTTCCAAATATCCCGTTGCCAATTCCACAAGAACAGCCTTAGCGAAAGGCTTCTTGAAGGGAAAGATGTAACTCTGTGAGATGAATTAACAGAACACAGAGCAGTTTCTCAGAAAGCTTCTTTCCAGTTTTGAACGGAAGATATTTCCTTTTTCACCATAGCCCTCTATGGGCTTCCAAATATCCCTTTTCCAATTCCACAAGAACAGCCTTAGCGAAAGGCTTCTTGAAGGGAAAGATGTAAATCTGTGAGATGAAATAACAGAACACAGAGCAGTTTCTCAGAAAGCTTCTTTCCAGTTTTGAACGGAAGATATTTCCTTTTTCACCATAGCCCTCTATGGGCTTCCAAATATCCCTTTGCCAATTCCACAAGAACAGCCTTAGCGAAAGGCTTCTTGAAGGGAAAGATGTAACTCTGTGAGATAAATTAACAGAACACAGAGCAGTTTCTCAGAAAGCTTCTTTCCAGTTTTGAACGGAAGATATTTCCTTTTTCACCATAGCCCTCTATGGGCTTCCAAATATCCCTTTGCCAATTCCACAAGAACAGCCTTAGCGAAACGCTTCTTGAAGGGAAAGATGTAACTCTGTGAGATGAAATAACAGAACACAGAGCAGTTTCTCAGAAAGCTTCTTTCCAGTTTTGAACGGAAGATATTTCCTTTTTCACCATAGCCCTCTATGGGCTTCCAAATATCCCTTTGCCAATTCCACAAGAACAGCCTTAGCGAAAGGCTTCTTGAAGGGAAAGATGTAACTCTGTGAGATGAATTAACAGAACACAGAGCAGTTTCTCAGATAGCTTCTTTCCAGTTTTGAACGGAAGATATTTCCTTTTTCACCATAGCCCTCTATGGGCTTCCAAATATCCCTTTGCCAATTCCACAAGAACAGCCTTAGCGAAATGCTTCTTGAAGGGAAAGATGTAACTCTGTGAGATGAATTAACAGAACACAGAGCAGTTTCTCAGAAAGCTTCTTTCCAGTTTTGAACGGAAGATATTTCCTTTTTCACCATAGCCCTCTATGGGCTTCCAAATATCCCTTTGCCAATTCCACAAGAACAGCCTTAGCGAAAGGCTTCTTGAAGGGAAAGATGTAAATCTGTGAGATGAAATAACAGAACACAGAGCAGTTTCTCAGAAAGCTTCTTTCCAGTTTTGAACGGAAGATATTTCCTTTTTCACCATAGCCCTCTATGGGCTTCCAAATATCCCTTTGCCAATTCCACAAGAACAGCCTTAGCGAAAGGCTTCTTGAAGGGAAAGATGTAACTCTGTGAGATGAATTAACAGAACACAGAGCAGTTTCTCAGAAAGCTTCTTTCCAGTTTGGAACGGAAGATATTTCCTTTTTCACCATAGCCCTCTAAGGGCTTCCAAATATCCCTTTGCCAATTCCACAGGAACCGCCTTAGCGAAAGGCTTCTGGAAGGGAAAGATGTAACTCTGTGTGATGAATTAACAGAACACAGAGCAGTTTCTCAGAAAGCTTCTTTCCAGTTTTGAACGGAAGATATTTCCTTTTTCACCATAGAGCTCTATGGGCTTCCAAATATCCCTTTGCCAATTCCACAAGAACAGCCTTAGCGAAAGGCTTCTTGAAGGGAAAGATGTAACTCTGTGAGATGAATTAACAGAACACAGAGCAGTTTCTCAGAAAGCTTCTTTCCAGTTTTGAACGGAAGATATTTCTTTTTTCACCATAGCCCTCTAAGGGCTTCCAAATATCCCTTTGCCAATTCCACAGGAATCGCCTTAGCGAAAGGCTTCTGGAAGGGAAAGATGTAACTCTGTGAGATGAATTAACAGAACACAGAGCAGTTTCTCAGAAAGCTTCTTTCCAGTTTTGAACGGAAGATATTTCCTTTTTCACCAGAGTCCTCTATGGGCTTCCAAATATCCATTTGCCAATTCCACAAGAACAGCCTTAGCGAAAGGCTTCTTGAAGGGAAAGATGTAACTCTGTGAGATGAATTAACAGAACACAGAGCAGTTTCTCAGAAAGCTTCTTTCCAGTTTTGAACCGAAGATATTTCCTTTTTCACCATAGCCCTCTATGGGCTTCCAAATATCCCTTTGCCAATTCCACAAGAACAGCCTTAGCGAAAGGCTTCTTGAAGGGAAAGATGTAACTCTGTGAGATGAAATAACAGAACACAGAGCAGTTTCTCAGAAAGCTTCTTTCCAGTTTTGAACGGAAGATATTTCCTTTTTCACCATAGCCCTCTATGGGCTTCCAAATATCCCTTTGCCAATTCCACAAGAACAGCATTAGCGAAAGGCTTCTTGAAGGGAAGGATGTAACTGTGAGATGAATTAACAGAACACAGAGCAGTTTCTCAGAAAGCTTCTTTCCAGTTTTGAACGAAAGATGTTTCCTTTTTCAACATAGCCCTCTATGGGCTTCGAAATATCCCTTTGCCAATTCCACAAGAACAGCCTTAGCGAAAGACTTCTTGAAAGGAAAGATGTAACTCTGTGAGATGAATTAACAGAACACAGAGCAGTTTCTCAGAAAGCTTCTTTCCAGTTTTGAAAGGAAGATATTTCCGTTTTCACCATAGCCCTCTATGGGCTTCCAAATATCCCTTTGCCAATTCCACAAGAACAGCCTTAGCGAAAGGCTTCTTGAAGGGAAAGATGTAACTCTGTGAGATGAATTCACAGAACACAGAGCAGTTTCTCAGAAAGCTCCTTTCCAGTTTTGAACGGAAGATATTTCCTTTTTCACCATAGCCCTCTATGGGCTTCCAAATATCCCTTTGCCAATTCCACAAGAACAGCCTTAGCGAAAGGCTTCTTGAAGGGAAAGATGTAACTCTGTGAGATGAAATAACAGAACACAGAGCAGTTTCTCAGAAAGCTTCTTTCCAGTTTTGAACGGAAGATATTTCCTTTTTCACCATAGCCCTCTATGGGCTTCCAAATATCCCTTTGCCAATTCCACAAGAACAGCCTTAGCGAAAGGCTTCTTGAAGGGAAAGATGTAGCTCCGTGAGATGAATTAACAGAACACAGAGCAGTTTCTCAGAAAGCTTCTTTCCAGTTTTGAACGGAAGATATTTCCTTTTTCACCATAGCCCTCTATGGGCTTCCAAATATCCCTTTGCCAATTCCACAAGAACAGCCTTAGCGAAAGGCTTCTTGAAGGGAAAGATGTAACTCTGTGAGATGAATTAACAGAACACAGAGCAGTTTCTCAGAAAGCTTCTTTCCATTTTTGAACGGAAGATATTTCCTTTTTCACCGTAGCCCTCTATGGGCTTCCAAATATCCCTTTGCCAATTCCACAAGAACAGCCTTAGCGAAAGGCTTCTTGAAGGGAAAGATGTAACTCTGTGAGATGAAATAACAGAACACAGAGCAGTTTCTCAGAAAGCTTCTTTCCAGTTTTGAACGGAAGATATTTCCTTTTTCACCATAGCCCTCTATGGGCTTCGAAATATCCCTTTGCCAATTCCACAAGAACAGCCTTAGCGAAAGGCTTCTTGAAGGGAAAGATGTAACTCTGTGAGATGAATTAACAGAACACAGAGCAGTTTCTCAGAAAGCTTGTTTCCAGTTTTGAACGGAAGATATTTCCTTTTTCACCATAGCCCTCTATGGGCTTCCAAATATCCCTTTGCCAATTCCACAAGAACAGCCTTAACGAAAGGCTTCTTGAAGGGAAAGATGTAACTCTGTGAGATGAATTAACAGAACACAGAGCAGTTTCTCGGAAAGCTTCTTTCCAGTTTTGAACGGAAGATATTTCCTTTTTCACCATAGCCCTCTATGTGCTTCCAAATATCCCTTTGCCAATTCCACAAGAACAGCCTTAGCGAAAGGCTTCTTGAAAGGAAAGATGTAAATCTGTGAGATGAATTAACAGAACACAGAGCAGTTTATCAGAAAGCTTCTTTCCAGTTTTGAACGGAAGATATTTCCTTTTTCACCGTAGCCCTGTATGGGCTTCCAAATATCCCTTTGCCAATTCCAGAAGAACAGCCTTAGCGAAAGGCTTCTTGAAGGGAAAGATGTAACTCTGTGAGATAAATTAACAGAACACAGAGCAGTTTCTCAGAAAGCTTCTTTCCAGTTTGGAACCGAAGATATTTCCTTTTTCACCATAGCCCTCTATGGGCTTCCAAATATCCCTTTGCCAATTCCACAAGAACAGCCTTAGCGAAAGGCTTCTTGAAGGGAAAGATGTAACTCTGTGAGATGAATTAACAGAACACAGAGCAGTTTCTCAGAAAGCTTCTTTCCAGTTTTGAACGGAAGATATTTCCTTTTTCACCATAGCCCTCTAAGGGCTTCCAAATATCCCTTTGCCAATTCCACAGGAACCGCCTTAGCGAAAGGCTTCTGGAAGGGAAAGATGTAACTCTGTGAGATGAATTAACAGAACACAGAGCAGTTTCTCAGAAAGCTTCTTTCCAGTTTTGAACGGAAGATATTTCCTGTTTCACCATAGCCCTCTATGGGCTTCGAAATATCCCTTTGTCAATTCCACAAGAACAGCCTTAGCGAAAGGCTTCTTGAAGGGAAAGATGTAACTCTGTGAGATGAATTAACAGAACACAGAGCAGTTTCTCAGAAAGCTTCTTTCCAGTTTTGAACGGAAGATATTTCCTTTTTCACCATAGCCCTCTACTGGCTTCCAAATATCCCGTTGCCAATTCCACAAGAACAGCCTTAGCGAAAGGATTCTTGAAGGGAAAGATGTAACTCTGTGAGATGAATTAACAGAACACAGAGCAGTTTCTCAGAAAGCTTCTTTCCAGTTTTGAACGGAAGATATTTCCTTTTTCACCATAGCCCTCTATGGGCTTCCAAATATCCCTTTGCCAATTCCACAAGAACAGCCTTAGCGAAAGGCTTCTTGAAGGGAAAGATGTAACTCTGTGAGATGAAATAACAGAACACAGAGCAGTTTCTCAGAAAGCTTCTTTCCAGTTTTGAACGGAAGATATTTCCTTTTTCACCATAGCCCTCTATGGGCTTCCAAATATCCCTTTGCCAATTCCACAAAAACAGCCTTAGCGAAAGGCTTCTTGAAGGGAAAGATGTGACTCTGTGAGATGAATTAACAGAACACAGAGCAGTTTCTCAGAAAGCTTCTTTCCAGTTTTGAACGGAAGATATTTCCTTTTTCACCATAGCCCTCTATGGGCTTCCAAATATCCCTTTGCCAATTCCACAAGAACAGCCTTAGCGAAAGGATTCTTGAAGGGAAAGATGTAACTCTGTGAGATGAATTAACAGAACACAGAGCAGTTTCTCAGAAAGCTTCTTTCCAGTTTTGAACGGAAGATATTTCCTTTTTCACCATAGCCCTCTATGGGCTTCCAAATATCCCTTTGCCAATTCCACAAGAACAGCCTTAGCGAAAGGCTTCTTGAAGGGAAAGATGTAACTCTGTGAGATGAATTAACAGAACACAGAGCAGTTTCTCAGAAAGCTTCTTTCCAGTTTTGAACGGAAGATATTTCCTTTTTCACCATAGCCCTCTATGGGCTTCCAAATATCCCTTTGCCAATTCCACAAGAGCAGCCTTAGCGAAAGGCTTCTTGAAGGGAAAGATGTAACTCTGTGAGATGAATTAACAGAACACAGAGCAGTTTCTCAGAAAGCTTCTTTCCAGTTTTGAACGGAAGATATTTCCTTTTTCAGCATAGCCCTCTATGGGCTTCCAAATATCCCTTTGCCAATTCCACAAGAACAGCCTTAGCGAAAGGCTTCTTGAAGGGAAAGATGTAACGCTGTGAGATGAATTAACAGAACACAGAGCAGTTTCTCAGAAAGCTTCTTTCCAGTTTTGAACGGAAGATATTTCCTTTTTCACCATAGCCCTCTATGGGCTTCCAAATATCCCTTTGCCAATTCCACAAGAACAGCCTTAGCGAAAGGCTTCTTGAAGGGAAAGATGTAACTCTGTGAGATGAATTAACAGAACACAGAGCAGTTTCTCAGAAAGCTTCTTTCCAGTTTTGAACGGAAGATATTTCCTTTTTCACCATAGCCCTCTATGGGCCTCCAAATATCCATTTGCCAATTCCACAAGAACAGCCTTAGCGAAAGGCTTCTTGAAGGGAAAGATGTAACTCTGTGAGATGAATTAACAGAACACAGAGCAGTTTCTCAGAAAGCTCCTTTCCAGTTTTGAACGGAAGATATTTCCTTTTTCACCATAGCCCTCTATGGGCTTCCAAATATCCCTTTGCCAATTCCACAAGAACAGCCTTAGCGAAAGGCTTCTTGAAGGGAAAGATGTAACTCTGTGAGATGAAATAACAGAACACAGAGCAGTTTCTCAGAAAGCTTCTTTCCAGTTTTGAACGGAAGATATTTCCTTTTTCACCATAGCCCTCTATGGGCTTCCAAATATCCCTTTGCCAATTCCACAAGAACAGCCTTAGCGAAAGGCTTCTTGAAGGGAAAGATGTAACTCTGTGAGATGAATTAACAGAACACAGAGCAGTTTCTCAGAAAGCTTCTTTCCAGTTTTGAACGGAAGATATTTCCTTTTTCACCATAGCCCTCTATGGGCTTCCAAATATCCCTTTGCCAATTCCACAAGAACAGCCTTAGCGAAAGGCTTCTTGAAGGGAAAGATGTAACTCTGTGAGATGAAATAACAGAACACAGAGCAGTTTCTCATAAAGCTTCTTTCCAGTTTTGAACGGAAGATATTTCCTTTTTCACCATAGCCCTCTATGGGCTTCCAAATATCCCTTTGCCAATTCCACAAGAACAGCCTTAGCGAAAGGCTTCTTGAAGGGAAAGATGTAACTCTGTGAGATAAATTAACAGAACACAGAGCAGTTTCTCAGAAAGCTTCTTTCCAGTTTTGAACGGAAGATATTTCCTTTTTCACCATAGCCCTCTATGGGCTTCCAAATATCCCTTTGCCAATTCCACAAGAACAGCCTTAGCGAAAGGCTTCTTGAAGGGAAAGATGTAACTCTGTGAGATGAATTAACAGAACACAGAGCAGTTTCTCAGAAAGCTTCTTTCCAGTTTTGAACGGAAGATATTTCCTTTTTCACCATAGCCCTCTAAGGGCTTCCAAATATCCCTTTGCCAATTCCACAGGAACCGCCTTAGCGAAAGGCTTCTGGAAGGGAAAGATGTAACTCTGTGAGATGAATTAACAGAACACAGAGCAGTTTCTCAGAAAGCTTCTTTCCAGTTTTGAACGGAAGATATTTCCTTTTTCACCATAGCCCTCTATGGGCTTCCAAATATCCCTTTGCCAATTCCACAAGAACAGCCTTAGCGAAAGGCTTCTTGAAGGGAAAGATGTAACTCTGTGAGATGAATTAACAGAACACAGAGCAGTTTCTCAGAAAGCCTCTTTCCAGTTTTGAACTTAAGATATTTCCTTTTTCACCATAGCCCTCTATGGGCTTCCAAATATCCCTTTGCCAATTCCACAAGAACAGCCTTAGCGAAAGGATTCTTGAAGGGAAAGATGTAACTCTGTGAGATGAATTAACAGAACACAGAGCAGTTTCTCAGAAAGCTTCTTTCCAGTTTTGAACCGAAGATATTTCCTTTTTCACCATAGCCCTCTATGGGCTTCCAAATATCCCTTTGCCAATTCCACAAGAACAGCCTTAGCGAAAGGCTTCTTGAAGGGAAAGATGTAACACTGTGAGATGAATTAACAGAACACAGAGCAGTTTCTCAGAAAGCTTCTTTCCAGTTTTGAACGGAAGATATTTCCTTTTTCACCATAGCCCTCTATGGGCTTCCAAATATCCCTTTGCCAATTCCACAAGAACAGTCTTTGCGAAAGGCTTCTTGAAGGGAAAGATGTAACTCTGTGAGATGAATTAACAGAACGCAGAGCAGTTCCTCAGAAAGCTTCTTTCCAGTTTTGAACGGAAGATATTTACTTTTTCACCATAGCCCTCTATGGGCTTCCAAATATCCCTTTGCCAATTCCACAAGAACAGCCTTAGCGAAAGGCTTCTTGAAGGGAAAGATGTAACTCTGTGAGATGAATTAACAGAACACAGAGCAGTTTCTCAGAAAGCTTCTTTCCAGTTTTGAACGGAAGATATTTCCTTTTTCACCATAGCCCTCTATGGGCTTCCAAATATCCCTTTGCCAATTCCACAAGAACAGCCTTAGCGAAAGGCTTCTTGAAGGGAAAGATGTAACTCTGTGAGATGAATTAACAGAACACAGAGCAGTTTCTCAGAAAGCTTCTTTCCAGTTTTGAACGGAAGATATTTCCTTTTTCACCATAGCCCTCTATGGGCTTCCAAATATCCCTTTGCCAATTCCACAAGAACAGCCTTAGCGAAAGGCTTCTTGAAGGGAAAGATGTAACGCTGTGAGATAAATTAACAGAACACAGAGCAGTTTCTCAGAAAGCTTCTTTCCAGTTTTGAACGGAAGATATTTCCTTTTTCACCATAGCCCTCTATGGGCTTCCAAATATCCCTTTGGCAATTCCACAAGAACAGCCTTAGCGCAAGGCTTCTTGAAGGGAAAGATGTAACTCTGTGAGATGAATTAACAGAACACAGAGCAGTTTCTCAGAAAGCTTCTTTCCAGTTTTGAACGGAAGATATTTCCTTTTTCACCATAGCCCTCTATGGGCTTCCAAATATCCCTTTGCCAATTCCACAGGAACCGCCTTAGCGAAAGGCTTCTGGAAGGGAAAGATGTAACTCTGTGAGATGAATTAACAGAACACAGAGCAGTTTCTCAGAAAGCTTCTTTCCAGTTTTGAACGGAAGATATTTCCTTTTTCACCATAGCCCTCTATGGGCTTCCAAATATCCCTTTGCCAATTCCACAGGAACCGCCGTAGCGAAAGGTTTCTGGAAGGGAAAGATTTAACTCTGTGAGATGAATTAACAGAACACAGAGCAGTTTCTCAGAAAGCTTCTTTCCAGTTTTGAACGGAAGATATTTCCTTTTTCACCATAGCCCTCTATGGGCTTCCAAATATCCCTTTGCCAATTCCACAAGAACAGCCTTAGCGAAAGGCTTCTTGAAGGGAAAGATGTAACTCTGTGAGATGAATTAACAGAACACAGAGCAGTTTCTCAGAAAGCTTCTTTCCAGTTTTGAACGGAAGATATTTCCTTTTTCACCGTAGCCCTCTATGGGCTTCCAAATATCCCTTTGCCAATTCCACAAGAACAGCCTTAGCGAAAGGCTTCTTGAAGGGATAGATGTACCTCTGTGAGATAAATTAACAGAACACAGAGCAGTTTCTCAGAAAGCTTCTTTCCAGTTTTGAACGGAAGATATTTCCTTTTTCACCATAGCCCTCTATGGGCTTCCAAATATCCCTTTGCCAATTCCACAAGAACAGCCTTAGCGAAAGGCTTCTTGAATGGAAAGATGTAACTCTGTGAGATGAATTAACAGAACACAGAGCAGTTTCTCAGAAAGCTTCTTTCCAGTTTTGAACGGAAGATATTTCCTTTTTCACCAGAGCCCTCTATGGGCTTCCAAATATCCCTTTGCCAATTCCACAAGAACAGCCTTAGCGAAAGGCTTCTTGAAGGGAAAGATGTAACTCTGTGAGATGAATTAACAGAACACAGAGCAGTTTCTCAGAAAGCTTCTTTCCAGTTTTGAACGGAAGATATTTCCTTTTTCACCAGAGCCCTCTATGGGCTTCCAAATATCCCTTTGCCAATTCCACAAGAACAGCCTTAGCGAAAGGCTTCTTGAAGGAAAAGATATAACTCTGTGAGATGAATTAACAGAACACAGAGCAGTTTCTCAGAAAGCTTCTTTCCAGTTTTGAACGGAAGATATTTCCTTTTTCACCATAGCCCTCTATGGGCTTCCAAATATCCCTTTGCCAATTCCACAAGAACAGTCTTAGCGAAAGGCTTCTTGAAGGGAAAGATGTAACTCTGTGGGATGAATTAACAGAACGCAGAGCAGTTCCTCAGAAAGCTTCTTTCCAGTTTTGAACGGAAGATATTTCCTTTTTCACCATAGCCCTCTATGGGCTTCCAAATATCCCTTTGCCAATTCCACAAGAACAGCCTTAGCGAAAGGCTTCTTGAAGGGAAAGATGTAACTCTGTGAGATGAATTAACAGAACACAGAGCAGTTTCTCAGAAAGCTTCTTTCCAGTTTTGAACGGAAGATATTTCCTTTTTCACCATAGCCCTCTATGGGCTTCCAAATATCCCTTTGCCAATTCCACAAGAACAGCCTTAGCGAAAGGCTTCTTGAAGGGAAAGATGTAACTCTGTGAGATGAATTAACAGAACACAGAGCAGTTTCTCAGAAAGCTTCTTTCCAGTTTTGAACGGAAGATATTTCCTTTTTCACCATAGCCCTCTATGGGCTTCCAAATATCCCTTTGCCAATTCCACAAGAACAGCCTTAGCGAAAGGCTTCTTGAAGGGAAAGATGTAACGCTGTGAGATGAATTAACAGAACACAGAGCAGTTTCTCAGAAAGCTTCTTTCCAGTTTTGAACGGAAGATATTTCCTTTTTCACCATAGCCCTCTATGGGCTTCCAAATATCCCTTTGGCAATTCCACAAGAACAGCCTTAGCGCAAGGCTTCTTGAAGGGAAAGATGTAACTCTGTGAGATGAATTAACAGAACACAGAGCAGTTTCTCAGAAAGCTTCTTTCCAGTTTTGAACGGAAGATATTTCCTTTTTCACCATAGCCCTCTATGGGCTTCCAAATATCCCTTTGCCAATTCCACAGGAACCGCCTTAGCGAAAGGCTTCTGGAAGGGAAAGATGTAACTCTGTGAGATGAATTAACAGAACACAGAGCAGTTTCTCAGAAAGCTTCTTTCCAGTTTTGAACGGAAGATATTTCCTTTTTCACCATAGCCCTCTATGGGCTTCCAAATATCCCTTTGCCAATTCCACAGGAACCGCCGTAGCGAAAGGTTTCTGGAAGGGAAAGATTTAACTCTGTGAGATGAATTAACAGAACACAGAGCAGTTTCTCAGAAAGCTTCTTTCCAGTTTTGAACGGAAGATATTTCCTTTTTCACCATAGCCCTCTATGGGCTTCCAAATATCCCTTTGCCAATTCCACAAGAACAGCCTTAGCGAAAGGCTTCTTGAAGGGAAAGATGTAACTCTGTGAGATGAATTAACAGAACACAGAGCAGTTTCTCAGAAAGCTTCTTTCCAGTTTTGAACGGAAGATATTTCCTTTTTCACCGTAGCCCTCTATGGGCTTCCAAATATCCCTTTGCCAATTCCACAAGAACAGCCTTAGCGAAAGGCTTCTTGAAGGGATAGATGTACCTCTGTGAGATAAATTAACAGAACACAGAGCAGTTTCTCAGAAAGCTTCTTTCCAGTTTTGAACGGAAGATATTTCCTTTTTCACCATAGCCCTCTATGGGCTTCCAAATATCCCTTTGCCAATTCCACAAGAACAGCCTTAGCGAAAGGCTTCTTGAATGGAAAGATGTAACTCTGTGAGATGAATTAACAGAACACAGAGCAGTTTCTCAGAAAGCTTCTTTCCAGTTTTGAACGGAAGATATTTCCTTTTTCACCAGAGCCCTCTATGGGCTTCCAAATATCCCTTTGCCAATTCCACAAGAACAGCCTTAGCGAAAGGCTTCTTGAAGGGAAAGATGTAACTCTGTGAGATGAATTAACAGAACACAGAGCAGTTTCTCAGAAAGCTTCTTTCCAGTTTTGAACGGAAGATATTTCCTTTTTCACCAGAGCCCTCTATGGGCTTCCAAATATCCCTTTGCCAATTCCACAAGAACAGCCTTAGCGAAAGGCTTCTTGAAGGAAAAGATATAACTCTGTGAGATGAATTAACAGAACACAGAGCAGTTTCTCAGAAAGCTTCTTTCCAGTTTTGAACGGAAGATATTTCCTTTTTCACCATAGCCCTCTATGGGCTTCCAAATATCCCTTTGCCAATTCCACAAGAACAGTCTTAGCGAAAGGCTTCTTGAAGGGAAAGATGTAACTCTGTGGGATGAATTAACAGAACGCAGAGCAGTTCCTCAGAAAGCTTCTTTCCAGTTTTGAACGGAAGATATTTCCTTTTTCACCATAGCCCTCTATGGGCTTCCAAATATCCCTTTGCCAATTCCACAAGAACAGCCTTAGCGAAAGGCTTCTTGAAGGGAAAGATGTAACTCTGTGAGATGAATTAACAGAACACAGAGCAGTTTCTCAGAAAGCTTCTTTCCAGTTTTGAACGGAAGATATTTCCTTTTTCACCATAGCCCTCTATGGGCTTCCAAATATCCCTTTGCCAATTCCACAAGAACAGCCTTAGCGAAAGGCTTCTTGAAGGGAAAGATGTAACTCTGTGAGATGAATTAACAGAACACAGAGCAGTTTCTCAGAAAGCTTCTTTCCAGTTTTGAACGGAAGATATTTCCTTTTTCACCATAGCCCTCTATGGGCTTCCAAATATCCCTTTGCCAATTCCACAAGAACAGCCTTAGCGAAAGGCTTCTTGAAGGGAAAGATGTAACGCTGTGAGATGAATTAACAGAACACAGAGCAGTTTCTCAGAAAGCTTCTTTCCAGTTTTGAACGGAAGATATTTCCTTTTTCACCATAGCCCTCTATGGGCTTCCAAATATCCCTTTGGCAATTCCACAAGAACAGCCTTAGCGCAAGGCTTCTTGAAGGGAAAGATGTAACTCTGTGAGATGAATTAACAGAACACAGAGCAGTTTCTCAGAAAGCTTCTTTCCAGTTTTGAACGGAAGATATTTCCTTTTTCACCATAGCCCTCTATGGGCTTCCAAATATCCCTTTGCCAATTCCACAGGAACCGCCTTAGCGAAAGGCTTCTGGAAGGGAAAGATGTAACTCTGTGAGATGAATTAACAGAACACAGAGCAGTTTCTCAGAAAGCTTCTTTCCAGTTTTGAACGGAAGATATTTCCTTTTTCACCATAGCCCTCTATGGGCTTCCAAATATCCCTTTGCCAATTCCACAGGAACCGCCGTAGCGAAAGGTTTCTGGAAGGGAAAGATTTAACTCTGTGAGATGAATTAACAGAACACAGAGCAGTTTCTCAGAAAGCTTCTTTCCAGTTTTGAACGGAAGATATTTCCTTTTTCACCATAGCCCTCTATGGGCTTCCAAATATCCCTTTGCCAATTCCACAAGAACAGCCTTAGCGAAAGGCTTCTTGAAGGGAAAGATGTAACTCTGTGAGATGAATTAACAGAACACAGAGCAGTTTCTCAGAAAGCTTCTTTCCAGTTTTGAACGGAAGATATTTCTTTTTCACCAGAGCCCTCTATGGGCTTCCAAATATCCCTTTGCCAATTCCACAAGAACAGCCTTAGCGAAAGGCTTCTTGAAGGGAAAGATGTAACTCTGTGAGATGAATTAACAGAACACAGAGCAGTTTCTCAGAAAGCTTCTTTCCAGTTTTGAACGGAAGATATTTCCTTTTTCACCAGAGCCCTCTATGGGCTTCCAAATATCCCTTTGCCAATTCCACAAGAACAGCCTTAGCGAAAGGCTTCTTGAAGGAAAAGATATAACTCTGTGAGATGAATTAACAGAACACAGAGCAGTTTCTCAGAAAGCTTCTTTCCAGTTTTGAACGGAAGATATTTCCTTTTTCACCATAGCCCTCTATGGGCTTCCAAATATCCCTTTGCCAATTCCACAAGAACAGTCTTAGCGAAAGGCTTCTTGAAGGGAAAGATGTAACTCTGTGAGATGAATTAACAGAACGCAGAGCAGTTCCTCAGAAAGCTTCCTTCCAATTTTGAACGGAAGATATTTCCTTTTTCCCCATAGCACTCTATGGGCTTCCAAATATCCCTTTGCCAATTCCACAAGAACAGCCTTAGCGAAAGGCTTCTTGAAGGGAAAGATGTAACTCTGTGAGATGAATTAACAGAACACAGAGCAGTTTCTCAGAAAGCTTCTTTCCAGTTTTGAACGGAAGATATTTCCTTTTTCACCATAGCCCTCTATGGGCTTCCAAATATCCCTTTGCCAATTCCACAAGAACAGCCTTAGCGAAAGGCTTCTTGAAGGGAAAGATGTAACTCTGTGAGATGAATTAACAGAACACAGAGCAGTTTCTCAGAAAGCTTCTTTCCAGTTTTGAACGGAAGATATTTCCTTTTTCACCGTAGCCCTCTATGGGCTTCCAAATATCCCTTTGCCAATTCCACAAGAACAGCCTTAGCGAAAGGCTTCTTGAAGGGAAAGATGTAACGCTGTGAGATAAATTAACAGAACACAGAGCAGTTTCTCAGAAAGCTTCTTTCCAGTTTTGAACGGAAGATATTTCCTTTTTCACCATAGCCCTCTATGGGCTTCCAAATATCCCTTTGGCAATTCCACAAGAACAGCCTTAGCGAAAGGCTTCTTGAAGGGAAAGATGTAACTCTGTGAGATGAATTAACAGAACACAGAGCAGTTTCTCAGAAAGCTTCTTTCCAGTTTTGAACGGAAGATATTTCCTTTTTCACCATAGCCCTCTACTGGCTTCCAAATATCCCGTTGCCAATTCCACAAGAACAGCCTTAGCGAAAGGATTCTTGAAGGGAAAGATGTAACTCTGTGAGATGAATTAAGAGAACACAGAGCAGTTTCTCAGAAAGCTTCTTTCCAGTTTTGAACGGAAGATATTTCCTTTTTCACCATAGCCCTCTATGGGCTTCCAAATATCCCTTTGCCAATTCCACAAGAACAGCCTTAGCGAAAGGCTTCTTGAAGGGAAAGATGTAACTCTGTGAGATGAAATAACAGAACACAGAGCAGTTTCTCAGAAAGCTTCTTTCCAGTTTTGAACGGAAGATATTTCCTTTTTCACCATAGCCCTCTATGGGCTTCCAAATATCCCTTTGCCAATTCCACAAAAACAGCCTTAGCGAAAGGCTTCTTGAAGGGAAAGATGTGACTCTGTGAGATGAATTAACAGAACACAGAGCAGTTTCTCAGAAAGCTTCTTTCCAGTTTTGAACGGAAGATATTTCCTTTTTCACCATAGCCCTCTATGGGCTTCCAAATATCCCTTTGCCAATTCCACAAGAACAGCCTTAGCGAAAGGATTCTTGAAGGGAAAGATGTAACTCTGTGAGATGAATTAACAGAACACAGAGCAGTTTCTCAGAAAGCTTCTTTCCAGTTTTGAACGGAAGATATTTCCTTTTTCACCATAGCCCTCTATGGGCTTCCAAATATCCCTTTGCCAATTCCACAAGAACAGCCTTAGCGAAAGGCTTCTTGAAGGGAAAGATGTAACTCTGTGAGATGAATTAACAGAACACAGAGCAGTTTCTCAGAAAGCTTCTTTAAAGTTTTGAACGGAAGATATTTCCTTTTTCACCATAGCCCTCTATGGGCTTCCAAATATCCCTTTGCCAATTCCACAAGAGCAGCCTTAGCGAAAGGCTTCTTGAAGGGAAAGATGTAACTCTGTGAGATGAATTAACAGAACACAGAGCAGTTTCTCAGAAAGCTTCTTTCCAGTTTTGAACGGAAGATATTTCCTTTTTCACCATAGCCCTCTATGGGCTTCCAAATATCCCTTTGCCAATTCCACAAGAACAGCCTTAGCGAAAGGCTTCTTGAAGGGAAAGATGTAACGCTGTGAGATGAATTAACAGAACACAGAGCAGTTTCTCAGAAAGCTTCTTTCCAGTTTTGAACGGAAGATATTTCCTTTTTCACCATAGCCCTCTATGGGCTTCCAAATATCCCTTTGCCAATTCCACAAGAACAGCCTTAGCGAAAGGCTTCTTGAAGGGAAAGATGTAACTCTGTGAGATGAATTAACAGAACACAGAGCAGTTTCTCAGAAAGCTTCTTTCCAGTTTTGAACGGAAGATATTTCCTTTTTCACCATAGCCCTCTATGGGCTTCCAAATATCCATTTGCCAATTCCACAAGAACAGCCTTAGCGAAAGGCTTCTTGAAGGGAAAGATGTAACTCTGTGAGATGAATTAACAGAACACAGAGCAGTTTCTCAGAAAGCTTCTTTCCAGTTTTGAACGGAAGATATTTCCTTTTTCACCATAGCCCTCTATGGGCTTCCAAATATCCCTTTGCCAATTCCACAAGAACAGCCTTAGCGAAAGGCTTCTTGAAGGGAAAGATGTAACTCTGTGAGATGAATTAACAGAACACAGAGCAGTTTCTCAGAAAGCTCCTTTCCAGTTTTGAACGGAAGATATTTCCTTTTTCACCATAGCCCTCTATGGGCTTCCAAATATCCCTTTGCCAATTCCACAAGAACAGCCTTAGCGAAAGGCTTCTTGAAGGGAAAGATGTAACTCTGTGAGATGAAATAACAGAACACAGAGCAGTTTCTCAGAAAGCTTCTTTCCAGTTTTGAACGGAAGATATTTCCTTTTTCACCATAGCCCTCTATGGGCTTCCAAATATCCCTTTGCCAATTCCACAAGAACAGCCTTAGCGAAAGGCTTCTTGAAGGGAAAGATGTAACTCTGTGAGATGAATTAACAGAACACAGAGCAGTTTCTCAGAAAGCTTCTTTCCAGTTTTGAACGGAAGATATTTCCTTTTTCACCATAGCCCTCTATGGGCTTCCAAATATCCCTTTGCCAATTCCACAAGAACAGCCTTAGCGAAAGGCTTCTTGAAGGGAAAGATGTAACTCTGTGAGATGAAATAACAGAACACAGAGCAGTTTCTCATAAAGCTTCTTTCCAGTTTTGAACGGAAGATATTTCCTTTTTCACCATAGCCCTCTATGGGCTTCCAAATATCCCTTTGCCAATTCCACAAGAACAGCCTTAGCGAAAGGCTTCTTGAAGGGAAAGATGTAACTCTGTGAGATAAATTAACAGAACACAGAGCAGTTTCTCAGAAAGCTTCTTTCCAGTTTTGAACGGAAGATATTTCCTTTTTCACCATAGCCCTCTATGGGCTTCCAAATATCCCTTTGCCAATTCCACAAGAACAGCCTTAGCGAAAGGCTTCTTGAAGGGAAAGATGTAACTCTGTGAGATGAATTAACAGAACACAGAGCAGTTTCTCAGAAAGCTTCTTTCCAGTTTTGAACGGAAGATATTTCCTTTTTCACCATAGCCCTCTAAGGGCTTCCAAATATCCCTTTGCCAATTCCACAGGAACCGCCTTAGCGAAAGGCTTCTGGAAGGGAAAGATGTAACTCTGTGAGATGAATTAACAGAACACAGAGCAGTTTCTCAGAAAGCTTCTTTCTAGTTTTGAACGGAAGATATTTCCTTTTTCACCATAGCCCTCTATGGGCTTCCAAATATCCCTTTGCCAATTCCACAAGAACAGCCTTAGCGAAAGGCTTCTTGAAGGGAAAGATGTAACTCTGTGAGATGAATTAACAGAACACAGAGCAGTTTCTCAGAAAGCTTCTTTCCAGTTTTGAACGGAAGATATTTCCTTTTTCACCATAGCCCTCTATGGGCTTCCAAATATCCCTTTGCCAATTCCACAAGAACAGCCTTAGCGAAAGGCTTCTTGAAGGGAAAGATGTAACTCTGTGAGATGAATTAACAGAACACAGAGCAGTTTCTCAGAAAGCCTCTTTCCAGTTTTGAACTTAAGATATTTCCTTTTTCACCATAGCCCTCTATGGGCTTCCAAATATCCCTTTGCCAATTCCACAAGAACAGCCTTAGCGAAAGGATTCTTGAAGGGAAAGATGTAACTCTGTGAGATGAATTAACAGAACACAGAGCAGTTTCTCAGAAAGCTTCTTTCCAGTTTTGAACCGAAGATATTTCCTTTTTCACCATAGCCCTCTATGGGCTTCCAAATATCCCTTTGCCAATTCCACAAGAACAGCCTTAGCGAAAGGCTTCTTGAAGGGAAAGATGTAACACTGTGAGATGAATTAACAGAACACAGAGCAGTTTCTCAGAAAGCTTCTTTCCAGTTTTGAACGGAAGATATTTCCTTTTTCACCATAGCCCTCTATGGGCTTCCAAATATCCCTTTGCCAATTCCACAATAACAGCCTTAGCGAAAGGCTTCTTGAAGGGAAAGATGTAACTCTGTGAGATGAATTAACAGAACACAGAGCAGTTTCTCAGAAAGCTTCTTTCCAGTTTTGAACGGAAGATATTTCCTTTTTCACCAGAGCCCTCTATGGGCTTCCAAATATCCCTTTGCCAATTCCACAAGAACAGCCTTAGCGAAAGGCTTCTTGAAGGGAAAGATGTAACTCTGTGAGATGAATTAACAGAACACAGAGCAGTTTCTCAGAAAGCTTCTTTCCAGTTTTGAACGGAAGATATTTCCTTTTTCACCAGAGCCCTCTATGGGCTTCCAAATATCCCTTTGCCAATTCCACAAGAACAGCCTTAGCGAAAGGCTTCTTGAAGGAAAAGATATAACTCTGTGAGATGAATTAACAGAACACAGAGCAGTTTCTCAGAAAGCTTCTTTCCAGTTTTGAACGGAAGATATTTCCTTTTTCACCATAGCCCTCTATGGGCTTCCAAATATCCCTTTGCCAATTCCACAAGAACAGTCTTAGCGAAAGGCTTCTTGAAGGGAAAGATGTAACTCTGTGAGATGAATTAACAGAACGCAGAGCAGTTCCTCAGAAAGCTTCTTTCCAGTTTTGAACGGAAGATATTTCCTTTTTCACCATAGCCCTCTATGGGCTTCCAAATATCCCTTTGCCAATTCCACAAGAACAGCCTTAGCGAAAGGCTTCTTGAAGGGAAAGATGTAACTCTGTGAGATGAATTAACAGAACACAGAGCAGTTTCTCAGAAAGCTTCTTTCCAGTTTTGAACGGAAGATATTTCCTTTTTCACCATAGCCCTCTATGGGCTTCCAAATATCCCTTTGCCAATTCCACAAGAACAGCCTTAGCGAAAGGCTTCTTGAAGGGAAAGATGTAACTCTGTGAGATGAATTAACAGAACACAGAGCAGTTTCTCAGAAAGCTTCTTTCCAGTTTTGAACGGAAGATATTTCCTTTTTCACCATAGCCCTCTATGGGCTTCCAAATATCCCTTTGCCAATTCCACAAGAACAGCCTTAGCGAAAGGCTTCTTGAAGGGAAAGATGTAACGCTGTGAGATAAATTAACAGAACACAGAGCAGTTTCTCAGAAAGCTTCTTTCCAGTTTTGAACGGAAGATATTTCCTTTTTCACCATAGCCCTCTATGGGCTTCCAAATATCCCTTTGGCAATTCCACAAGAACAGCCTTAGCGCAAGGCTTCTTGAAGGGAAAGATGTAACTCTGTGAGATGAATTAACAGAACACAGAGCAGTTTCTCAGAAAGCTTCTTTCCAGTTTTGAACGGAAGATATTTCCTTTTTCACCATAGCCCTCTATGGGCTTCCAAATATCCCTTTGCCAATTCCACAGGAACCGCCTTAGCGAAAGGCTTCTGGAAGGGAAAGATGTAACTCTGTGAGATGAATTAACAGAACACAGAGCAGTTTCTCAGAAAGCTTCTTTCCAGTTTTGAACGGAAGATATTTCCTTTTTCACCATAGCCCTCTATGGGCTTCCAAATATCCCTTTGCCAATTCCACAGGAACCGCCGTAGCGAAAGGTTTCTGGAAGGGAAAGATTTAACTCTGTGAGATGAATTAACAGAACACAGAGCAGTTTCTCAGAAAGCTTCTTTCCAGTTTTGAACGGAAGATATTTCCTTTTTCACCATAGCCCTCTATGGGCTTCCAAATATCCCTTTGCCAATTCCACAAGAACAGCCTTAGCGAAAGGCTTCTTGAAGGGAAAGATGTAACTCTGTGAGATAAATTAACAGAACACAGAGCAGTTTCTCAGAAAGCTTCTTTCCAGTTTTGAACGGAAGATATTTCCTTTTTCACCATAGCCCTCTATGGGCTTCCAAATATCCCTTTGCCAATTCCACAAGAACAGCCTTAGCGAAAGGCTTCTTGAAGGGAAAGATGTAACTCTGTGAGATGAATTAACAGAACACAGAGCAGTTTCTCAGAAAGCTTCTTTCCAGTTTTGAACGGAAGATATTTCCTTTTTCACCAGAGCCCTCTATGGGCTTCCAAATATCCCTTTGCCAATTCCACAAGAACAGCCTTAGCGAAAGGCTTCTTGAAGGGAAAGATGTAACTCTGTGAGATGAATTAACAGAACACAGAGCAGTTTCTCAGAAAGCTTCTTTCCAGTTTTGAACGGAAGATATTTCCTTTTTCACCAGAGCCCTCTATGGGCTTCCAAATATCCCTTTGCCAATTCCACAAGAACAGCCTTAGCGAAAGGCTTCTTGAAGGAAAAGATATAACTCTGTGAGATGAATTAACAGAACACAGAGCAGTTTCTCAGAAAGCTTCTTTCCAGTTTTGAACGGAAGATATTTCCTTTTTCACCATAGCCCTCTATGGGCTTCCAAATATCCCTTTGCCAATTCCACAAGAACAGTCTTAGCGAAAGGCTTCTTGAAGGGAAAGATGTAACTCTGTGAGATGAATTAACAGAACGCAGAGCAGTTCCTCAGAAAGTTTCTTTCCAGTTTTGAACGGAAGATATTTCCTTTTTCACCATAGCCCTCTATGGGCTTCCAAATATCCCTTTGCCAATTCCACAAGAACAGCCTTAGCGAAAGGCTTCTTGAAGGGAAAGATGTAACTCTGTGAGATGAATTAACAGAACACAGAGCAGTTTCTCAGAAAGCTTCTTTCCAGTTTTGAACGGAAGATATTTCCTTTTTCACCGTAGCCCTCTATGGGCTTCCAAATATCCCTTTGCCAATTCCACAAGAACAGCCTTAGCGAAAGGCTTCTTGAAGGGAAAGATGTAACGCTGTGAGATAAATTAACAGAACACAGAGCAGTTTCTCAGAAAGCTTCTTTCCAGTTTTGAACGGAAGATATTTCCTTTTTCACCATAGCCCTCTATGGGCTTCCAAATATCCCTTTGGCAATTCCACAAGAACAGCCTTAGCGAAAGGCTTCTTGAAGGGAAAGATGTAACTCTGTGAGATGAATTAACAGAACACAGAGCAGTTTCTCAGAAAGCTTCTTTCCAGTTTTGAACGGAAGATATTTCCTTTTTCACCATAGCCCTCTATGGGCTTCCAAATATCCCTTTGCCAATTCCACAGGAACCGCCTTAGCGAAAGGCTTCTGGAAGGGAAAGATGTAACTCTGTGAGATGAATTAACAGAACACAGAGCAGTTTCTCAGAAAGCTTCTTTCCAGTTTTGAACGGAAGATATTTCCTTTTTCACCATAGCCCTCTATGGGCTTCCAAATATCCCTTTGCCAATTCCACAGGAACCGCCTTAGCGAAAGGCTTCTGGAAGGGAAAGATGTAACTCTGTGAGATGAATTAACAGAACACAGAGCAGTTTCTCAGAAAGCTTCTTTCCAGTTTTGAACGGAAGATATTTCCTTTTTCACCATAGCCCTCTATGGGCTTCCAAATATCCCTTTGCCAATTCCACAAGAACAGCCTTAGCGAAAGGCTTCTTGAAGGGAAAGATGTAACTCTGTGAGATGAATTAACAGAACACAGAGCAGTTTCTCAGAAAGCTTCTTTCCAGTTTTGAACGGAAGATATTTCCTTTTTCACCGTAGCCCTCTATGGGCTTCCAAATATCCCTTTGCCAATTCCACAAGAACAGCCTTAGCGAAAGGCTTCTTGAAGGGAAAGATGTAACTCTGTGAGATAAATTAACAGAACACAGAGCAGTTTCTCAGAAAGCTTCTTTCCAGTTTTGAACGGAAGATATTTCCTTTTTCACCATAGCCCTCTATGGGCTTCCAAATATCCCTTTGCCAATTCCACAAGAACAGCCTTAGCGAAAGGCTTCTTGAAGGGAAAGATGTAACTCTGTGAGATGAATTAACAGAACACAGAGCAGTTTCTCAGAAAGCTTCTTTCCAGTTTTGAACGGAAGATATTTCCTTTTTCACCAGAGCCCTCTATGGGCTTCCAAATATCCCTTTGCCAATTCCACAAGAACAGCCTTAGCGAAAGGCTTCTTGAAGGGAAAGATGTAACTCTGTGAGATGAATTAACAGAACACAGAGCAGTTTCTCAGAAAGCTTCTTTCCAGTTTTGAACGGAAGATATTTCCTTTTTCACCATAGCCCTCTATGGGCTTCCAAATATCCATTTGCCAATTCCCCAAGAACAGCCTTAGCGAAAGGCTTCTTGAAGGGAAAGATGTAACTCTGTGAGATGAATTAACAGAACACAGAGCAGTTTCTCAGAAAGCTTCTTTCCAGTTTTGAACGGAAGATATTTCCTTTTTCACCATAGCCCTCTATGGGCTTCCAAATATCCCTTTGCCAATTCCACAAGAACAGCCTTAGCGAAAGGATTCTTGAAGGGAAAGATGTAACGCTGTGAGATGAATTAACAGAACACAGAGCAGTTTCTCAGAAAGCTTCTTTCCAGTTTTGAACGGAAGATATTTCCTTTTTTACCATAGCCCTCTATGGGCTTCCAAATATCCCTTTGCCAATTCCACAAGAACAGCCTTAGCGAAAGGCTTCTTGAAGGGAAAGATGTAACTCTGTGAGATGAATAAACAGAACACAGAGCAGTTTCTCAGAAAGCTTCTTTCCAGTTTTGAACGGAAGATATTTCCTTTTTCACCATAGCCCTCTATGGGCTTCCAAATATCCCTTTGCCAATTCCACAAGAACAGCCTTAGCGAAAGGCTTCTTGAAGGGAAAGATGTAACTCTGTGAGATGAATTAACAGAACACAGAGCAGTTTCTCAGAAAGCTTCTTTCCAGTTTTGAACGGAAGATATTTCCTTTTTCACCATAGCCCTCTATGGGCTTCCAAATATCCCTTTGCCAATTCCACAAGAACAGCCTTAGCGAAAGGCTTCTTGAAGGGAAAGATGTAACTCTGTGAGATGAATTAACAGAACACAGAGCAGTTTCTCAGAAAGCTTCTTTCCAGTTTTGAACGGAAGTTATTTCCTTTTTCACCATAGCCCTCTATGGGCTTCCAAATATCCCTTTGCCAATTCCACAAGAACAGCCTTAGCGAAAGGCTTCTTGAAGGGAAAGATGTAACTCTGTGAGATGAATTAACAGAACACAGAGCAGTTTCTCAGAAAGCTTCTTTCCAGTTTTGAACGGAAGATATTTCCTTTTTCACCATAGCCCTCTATGGGCTTCCAAATATCCCTTTGCCAATTCCACAAGAACAGCCTTAGCGAAAGGCTTCTTGAAGGGAAAGATGTAACTCTGTGAGATGAATTAACAGAACACAGAGCAGTTTCTCAGAAAGCTTCTTTCCAGTTTCGAACGGAAGATATTTCCTTTTTCACCATATCCCTCTATGGGCTTCCAAATATTCCTTTGCCAATTCCACAAGAACAGCCTTAGCGAAAGGCTTCTTGAAGGGAAAGATGTAACTCTGTGAGATGAATTAACAGAACACAGAGCAGTTTCTCAGAAAGCTTCTTTCCAGTTTTGAACGGAAGATATTTCCTTTTTCACCATAGCCCTCTATGGGCTTCCAAATATCCCTTTGCCAATTCCACAAGAATAGCCTTAGCGAAAGGTTTCTTGAAGGGAAAGATGTAACTCTGTGAGATGAATTAACAGAACACAGAGCAGTTTCTCAGAAAGCTTCTTTCCAGTTTTGAACGGAAGATATTTCCTTTTTCACCATAGCCCTATATGGGCTTCCAAATATCCCTTTGCCAATTCCACAAGAACAGCCTTAGCGAAAGGCTTCTTGAAGGGAAAGATGTAACTCTGTGAGATGAATTAACAAAACACAGAGCAGTTTATCAGAAAGCTTCTTTCCAGTTTTGAACGGAAGATATTTCCTTTTTCACCGTAGCCCTCTATGGGCTTCCAAATATCCCTTTGCCAATTCCACAAGAACAGCCTTAGCGAAAGTCTTCTTGAAGGGAAAGATGTAACTCTGTGAGATGAATTAACAGAACACAGAGCAGTTTCTCAGAAAGCTTCTTTCCAGTTTTGAACGGAAGATATTTCCTTTTTCACCATAGCCCTCTATGGGCTTCCAAATATCCCTTTGCCAATTCCACAAGAACAGCCTTAGCGAAAGGCTTCTTGAAGGGAAAGATGTAACTCTGTGAGATGAATTAACAGAACACAGAGCAGTTTCTCAGAAAGCTTCTTTCCAGTTTTGAACGGAAGATATTTCCTTTTTCACCATAGCCCTCTATGGGCTTCCAAATATCCCTTTGCCAATTCCACAAGAACAGCCTTAGCGAAAGGCTTCTTGAAGGGAAAGATGTAACTCTGTGAGATGAATTAACAGAACACAGAGCAGTTTCTCAGAAAGCTTCTTTCCAGTTTTGAACGGAAGTTATTTCCTTTTTCACCATAGCCCTCTATGGGCTTCCAATTATCCCTTTTCCAATTCCACAAGAACAGCCTTAGCGAAAGGCTTCTTGAAGGGAAAGATGTAAATCTGTGAGATGAAATAACAGAACACAGAGCAGTTTCTCAGAAAGCTTCTTTCCAGTTTTGAACGGAAGATATTTCCTTTTTCACCATAGCCCTCTATGGGCTTCCAAATATCCCTTTGCCAATTCCACAAGAACAGCCTTAGCGAAAGGCTTCTTGAAGGGAAAGATGTAACTCTGTGAGATAAATTAACAGAACACAGAGCAGTTTCTCAGAAAGCTTCTTTCCAGTTTTGAACGGAAGATATTTCCTTTTTCACCATAGCCCTCTATGGGCTTCCAAATATCCCTTTGCCAATTCCACAAGAACAGCCTTAGCGAAAGGCTTCTTGAAGGGAAAGATGTAACTCTGTGAGATGAATTAACAGAACACAGAGCAGTTTCTCAGAAAGCTTCTTTCCAGTTTTGAACGGAAGATATTTCCTTTTTCACCATAGCCCTCTAAGCGCTTCCAAATATCCCTTTGCCAATTCCACAGGAACCGCCTTAGCGAAAGGCTTCTGGAAGGGAAAGATGTAACTCTGTGAGATGAATTAACAGAACACAGAGCAGTTTCTCAGAAAGCTTCTTTCCAGTTTTGAACGGAAGATATTTCCTTTTTCACCATAGCCCTCTATGGGCTTCCAAATATCCCTTTGCCAATTCCACAAGAACAGCCTTAGCGAAAGGCTTCTTGAAGGGAAAGATGTAACTCTGTGAGATGAATTAACAGAACACAGAGCAGTTTCTCAGAAAGCTTCTTTCCAGTTTTGAACGGAAGATATTTCCTTTTTCACCATAGCCCTCTATGGGCTTCCAAATATCCCTTTGCCAATTCCACAAGAACAGCCTTAGCGAAAGGCTTCTTGAAGGGAAAGATGTAACTCTGTGAGATGAATTAACAGAACACAGAGCAGTTTCTCAGAAAGCTTCTTTCCAGTTTGGAACGGAAGATATTTCCTTTTTCACCCTAGCCCTCTATGGGCTTCCAAATATCCCTTTGCCAATTCCACAAGAACAGCCTTAGCGAAAGGCTTCTTGAAGGGAAAGATGTAACTCTGTGAGATGAATTAACAGAACACAGAGCAGTTTCTCAGAAAGCTTCTTTCCAGTTTTGAACGGAAGATATTTCCTTTTTCACCATAGCCCTCTATGGGCTTCCAAATATCCCTTTGCCAATTCCACAAGAACAGCCTTAGCGAAAGGCTTCTTGAAGGGAAAGATGTAACTCTGTGAGATGAATTAACAGAACACAGAGCAGTTTCTCAGAAAGCTTCTTTCCAGTTTTGAACGGAAGTTATTTCCTTTTTCACCATAGCCCTCTATGGGCTTCCAATTATCCCTTTGCCAATTCCACAAGAACAGCCTTAGCGAAAGGCTTCTTGAAGGGAAAGATGTAAATCTGTGAGATGAAATAACAGAACACAGAGCAGTTTCTCAGAAAGCTTCTTTCCAGTTTTGAACGGAAGATATTTCCTTTTTCACCATAGCCCTCTATGGGCTTCCAAATATCATTTTGCCAATTCCACAAGAACAGCCTTAGCGAAAGGCTTCTTGAAGGGAAAGATGTAACTCTGTGAGATAAATTAACAGAACACAGAGCAGTTTCTCAGAAAGCTTCTTTCCAGTTTTGAACGGAAGATATTTCCTTTTTCACCATAGCCCTCTATGGGCTTCCAAATATCCCTTTGCCAATTCCACAAGAACAGCCTTAGCGAAAGGCTTCTTGAAGGGAAAGATGTAACTCTGAGAGATGAATTAACAGAACACAGAGCAGTTTCTCAGAAAGCTTCTTTCCAGTTTTGAACGGAAGATATTTCCTTTTTCACCATAGCCCTCTAAGCGCTTCCAAATATCCCTTTGCCAATTCCACAGGAACCGCCTTAGCGAAAGGCTTCTGGAAGGGAAAGATGTAACTCTGTGAGATGAATTAACAGAACACAGAGCAGTTTCTCAGAAAGCTTCTTTCCAGTTTTGAACGGAAGATATTTCCTTTTTCACCATAGCCCTCTATGGGCTTCCAAATATCCCTTTGCCAATTCCACAAGAACAGCCTTAGCGAAAGGCTTCTTGAAGGGAAAGATGTAACTCTGTGAGATGAATTAACAGAACACAGAGCAGTTTCTCAGAAAGCTTCTTTCCAGTTTTGAACGGAAGATATTTCCTTTTTCACCATAGCCCTCTATGGGCTTCCAAATATCCCTTTGCCAATTCCACAAGAACAGCCTTAGCGAAAGGCTTCTTGAAGGGAAAGATGTAACTCTGTGAGATGAATTAACAGAACACAGAGCAGTTTCTCAGAAAGCTTCTTTCCAGTTTGGAACGGAAGATATTTCCTTTTTCACCATAGCCCTCTATCGGCTTCCAAATATCCCTTTGCCAATTCCACAAGAACAGCCTTAGCGAAAGGATTCTTGAAGGGAAAGATGTAACTCTGTGAGATGAATTAACAGAACACAGAGCAGTTTCTCAGAAAGCTTCTTTCCAATTTTGAACGGAAGATATTTCCTTTTTCACCATAGCCCTCTATGGGCTTCCAAATATCCCTTTGCCAATTCCACAAGAACAGCCTTAGCGAAAGGCTTCTTGAAGGGAAAGTTGTAACTCTGTGAGATGAATTAACAGAACACAGAGCAGTTTCTCAGAAAGCTTCTTTCCAGTTTTGAACGGAAGATATTTCCTTTTTCACAATAGCCCTCTATGGGCTTCCAAATATCCCTTTGCCAATTCCACAAGAGCAGCCTTAGCGAAAGGCTTCTTGAAGGGAAAGATGTAACTCTGTGAGATGAATTAACAGAACACAGAGCAGTTTCTCAGAAAGCTTCTTTCCAGTTTTGAACGGAAGATATTTCCTTTTTCACCATAGCCCTCTAAGGGCTTCCAAATATCCCTTTGACAATTCCACAGGAACCGCCTTAGCGAAAGGCTTCTGGAAGGGAAAGAAGTCACTCTGTGAGATGAATTAACAGAACACAGAGCAGTTTCTCAGAAAGCTTCTTTCCAGTTTTGAACGGAAGATATTTCCTTTTTCACCATAGCCCTCTATGGGCTTCCAAATATCCCTTTGCCAATGCCACAAGAACAGCCTTAGCGAAAGGCTTCTTGAAGGGAAAGATGTAACTCTGTGAGATGAATTAACAGAACACAGAGCAGTTTCTCAGAAAGCTTCTTTCCAGTTTTGAACGGAAGATATTTCCTTTTTCACCATAGCCCTCTATGGGCTTCCAAATATCCCTTTGCCAATTCCACAAGAACAGCCTTAGCGAAAGGATTCTTGAAGGGAAAGATGTAACGCTGTGAGATGAATTAACAGAACACAGAGCAGTTTCTCAGAAAGCTTCTTTCCAGTTTTGAACGGAAGATATTTCCTTTTTTACCATAGCCCTCTATGGGCTTCCAAATATCCCTTTGCCAATTCCACAAGAACAGCCTTAGCGAAAGGCTTCTTGAAGGGAAAGATGTAACTCTGTGAGATGAATTAACAGAACACAGAGCAGTTTCTCAGAAAGCTTCTTTCCAGTTTTGAACGGAAGATATTTCCTTTTTCACCATAGCCCTCTATGGGCTTCCAAATATCCCTTTGCCAATTCCACAAGAACAGCCTTAGCGAAAGGCTTCTTGAAGGGAAAGATGTAACTCTGTGAGATGAATTAACAGAACACAGAGCAGTTTCTCAGAAAGCTTCTTTCCAGTTTTGAACGGAAGATATTTCCTTTTTCACCATAGCCCTCTATGGGCTTCCAAATATCCCTTTGCCAATTCCACAAGAACAGCCTTAGCGAAAGGCTTCTTGAAGGGAAAGATGTAACTCTGTGAGATGAATTAACAGAACACAGAGCAGTTTCTCAGAAAGCTTCTTTCCAGTTTTGAACGGAAGTTATTTCCTTTTTCACCATAGCCCTCTAAGGGCTTCCAAATATCCCTTTGCCAATTCCACAAGAACAGCCTTAGCGAAAGGCTTCTTGAAGGGAAAGATGTAACTCTGTGAGATGAATTAACAGAACACAGAGCAGTTTCTCAGAAAGCTTCTTTCCAGTTTTGAACGGAAGATATTTCCTTTTTCACCATAGCCCTCTATGGGCTTCCAAATATCCCTTTGCCAATTCCACAAGAACAGCCTTAGCGAAAGGCTTCTTGAAGGGAAAGATGTAACTCTGTGAGATGAATTAACAGAACACAGAGCAGTTTCTCAGAAAGCTTCTTTCCAGTTTCGAACGGAAGATATTTCCTTTTTCACCATATCCCTCTATGGGCTTCCAAATATTCCTTTGCCAATTCCACAAGAACAGCCTTAGCGAAAGGCTTCTTGAAGGGAAAGATTTAACTCTGTGAGATGAATTAACAGAACACAGAGCAGTTTCTCAGAAAGCTTCTTTCCAGTTTTGAACGGAAGATATTTCCTTTTTCACCATAGCCCTCTATGGGCTTCCAAATATCCCTTTGCCAATTCCACAAGAATAGCCTTAGCGAAAGGTTTCTTGAAGGGAAAGATGTAACTCTGTGAGATGAATTAACAGAACACAGAGCAGTTTCTCAGAAAGCTTCTTTCCAGTTTTGAACGGAAGATATTTCCTTTTTCACCATAGCCCTATATGGGCTTCCAAATATCCCTTTGCCAATTCCACAAGAACAGCCTTAGCGAAAGGCTTCTTGAAGGGAAAGATGTAACTCTGTGAGATGAATTAACAAAACACAGAGCAGTTTATCAGAAAGCTTCTTTCCAGTTTTGAACGGAAGATATTTCCTTTTTCACCGTAGCCCTCTATGGGCTTCCAAATATCCCTTTGCCAATTCCACAAGAACAGCCTTAGCGAAAGTCTTCTTGAAGGGAAAGATGTAACTCTGTGAGATGAATTAACAGAACACAGAGCAGTTTCTCAGAAAGCTTCTTTCCAGTTTTGAACGGAAGATATTTCCTTTTTCACCATAGCCCTCTATGGGCTTCCAAATATCCCTTTGCCAATTCCACAAGAACAGCCTTAGCGAAAGGCTTCTTGAAGGGAAAGATGTAACTCTGTGAGATGAATTAACAGAACACAGAGCAGTTTCTCAGAAAGCTTCTTTCCAGTTTTGAACGGAAGATATTTCCTTTTTCACCATAGCCCTCTATGGGCTTCCAAATATCCCTTTGCCAATTCCACAAGAACAGCCTTAGCGAAAGGCTTCTTGAAGGGAAAGATGTAACTCTGTGAGATGAATTAACAGAACACAGAGCAGTTTCTCAGAAAGCTTCTTTCCAGTTTTGAACGGAAGTTATTTCCTTTTTCACCATAGCCCTCTATGGGCTTCCAATTATCCCTTTTCCAATTCCACAAGAACAGCCTTAGCGAAAGGCTTCTTGAAGGGAAAGATGTAAATCTGTGAGATGAAATAACAGAACACAGAGCAGTTTCTCAGAAAGCTTCTTTCCAGTTTTGAACGGAAGATATTTCCTTTTTCACCATAGCCCTCTATGGGCTTCCAAATATCCCTTTGCCAATTCCACAAGAACAGCCTTAGCGAAAGGCTTCTTGAAGGGAAAGATGTAACTCTGTGAGATAAATTAACAGAACACAGAGCAGTTTCTCAGAAAGCTTCTTTCCAGTTTTGAACGGAAGATATTTCCTTTTTCACCATAGCCCTCTATGGGCTTCCAAATATCCCTTTGCCAATTCCACAAGAACAGCCTTAGCGAAAGGCTTCTTGAAGGGAAAGATGTAACTCTGTGAGATGAATTAACAGAACACAGAGCAGTTTCTCAGAAAGCTTCTTTCCAGTTTTGAACGGAAGATATTTCCTTTTTCACCATAGCCCTCTAAGCGCTTCCAAATATCCCTTTGCCAATTCCACAGGAACCGCCTTAGCGAAAGGCTTCTGGAAGGGAAAGATGTAACTCTGTGAGATGAATTAACAGAACACAGAGCAGTTTCTCAGAAAGCTTCTTTCCAGTTTTGAACGGAAGATATTTCCTTTTTCACCATAGCCCTCTATGGGCTTCCAAATATCCCTTTGCCAATTCCACAAGAACAGCCTTAGCGAAAGGCTTCTTGAAGGGAAAGATGTAACTCTGTGAGATGAATTAACAGAACACAGAGCAGTTTCTCAGAAAGCTTCTTTCCAGTTTTGAACGGAAGATATTTCCTTTTTCACCATAGCCCTCTATGGGCTTCCAAATATCCCTTTGCCAATTCCACAAGAACAGCCTTAGCGAAAGGCTTCTTGAAGGGAAAGATGTAACTCTGTGAGATGAATTAACAGAACACAGAGCAGTTTCTCAGAAAGCTTCTTTCCAGTTTGGAACGGAAGATATTTCCTTTTTCACCCTAGCCCTCTATGGGCTTCCAAATATCCCTTTGCCAATTCCACAAGAACAGCCTTAGCGAAAGGCTTCTTGAAGGGAAAGATGTAACTCTGTGAGATGAATTAACAGAACACAGAGCAGTTTCTCAGAAAGCTTCTTTCCAGTTTTGAACGGAAGATATTTCCTTTTTCACCATAGCCCTCTATGGGCTTCCAAATATCCCTTTGCCAATTCCACAAGAACAGCCTTAGCGAAAGGCTTCTTGAAGGGAAAGATGTAACTCTGTGAGATGAATTAACAGAACACAGAGCAGTTTCTCAGAAAGCTTCTTTCCAGTTTTGAACGGAAGTTATTTCCTTTTTCACCATAGCCCTCTATGGGCTTCCAATTATCCCTTTGCCAATTCCACAAGAACAGCCTTAGCGAAAGGCTTCTTGAAGGGAAAGATGTAAATCTGTGAGATGAAATAACAGAACACAGAGCAGTTTCTCAGAAAGCTTCTTTCCAGTTTTGAACGGAAGATATTTCCTTTTTCACCATAGCCCTCTATGGGCTTCCAAATATCATTTTGCCAATTCCACAAGAACAGCCTTAGCGAAAGGCTTCTTGAAGGGAAAGATGTAACTCTGTGAGATAAATTAACAGAACACAGAGCAGTTTCTCAGAAAGCTTCTTTCCAGTTTTGAACGGAAGATATTTCCTTTTTCACCATAGCCCTCTATGGGCTTCCAAATATCCCTTTGCCAATTCCACAAGAACAGCCTTAGCGAAAGGCTTCTTGAAGGGAAAGATGTAACTCTGTGAGATGAATTAACAGAACACAGAGCAGTTTCTCAGAAAGCTTCTTTCCAGTTTTGAACGGAAGATATTTCCTTTTTCACCATAGCCCTCTAAGCGCTTCCAAATATCCCTTTGCCAATTCCACAGGAACCGCCTTAGCGAAAGGCTTCTGGAAGGGAAAGATGTAACTCTGTGAGATGAATTAACAGAACACAGAGCAGTTTCTCAGAAAGCTTCTTTCCAGTTTTGAACGGAAGATATTTCCTTTTTCACCATAGCCCTCTATGGGCTTCCAAATATCCCTTTGCCAATTCCACAAGAACAGCCTTAGCGAAAGGCTTCTTGAAGGGAAAGATGTAACTCTGTGAGATGAATTAACAGAACACAGAGCAGTTTCTCAGAAAGCTTCTTTCCAGTTTTGAACGGAAGATATTTCCTTTTTCACCATAGCCCTCTATGGGCTTCCAAATATCCCTTTGCCAATTCCACAAGAACAGCCTTAGCGAAAGGCTTCTTGAAGGGAAAGATGTAACTCTGTGAGATGAATTAACAGAACACAGAGCAGTTTCTCAGAAAGCTTCTTTCCAGTTTGGAACGGAAGATATTTCCTTTTTCACCATAGCCCTCTATGGGCTTCCAAATATCCCTTTGCCAATTCCACAAGAACAGCCTTAGCGAAAGGATTCTTGAAGGGAAAGATGTAACTCTGTGAGATGAATTAACAGAACACAGAGCAGTTTCTCAGAAAGCTTCTTTCCAGTTTTGAACGGAAGATATTTCCTTTTTCACCATAGCCCTCTATGGGCTTCCAAATATCCCTTTGCCAATTCCACAAGAACAGCCTTAGCGAAAGGCTTCTTGAAGGGAAAGATGTAACTCTGTGAGATGAATTAACAGAACACAGAGCAGTTTCTCAGAAAGCTTCTTTCCAGTTTTGAACGGAAGATATTTCCTTTTTCACCATAGCCCTCTATGGGCTTCCAAATATCCCTTTGCCAATTCCACAAGAACAGCCTTAGCGAAAGGCTTCTTGAAGGGAAAGATGTAACTCTGTGAGATGAATTAACAGAACACAGAGCAGTTTCTCAGAAAGCTTCTTTCCAGTTTGGAACGGAAGATATTTCCTTTTTCACCATAGCCCTCTATGGGCTTCCAAATATCCCTTTGCCAATTCCACAAGAACAGCCTTAGCGAAAGGATTCTTGAAGGGAAAGATGTAACTCTGTGAGATGAATTAACAGAACACAGAGCAGTTTCTCAGAAAGCTTCTTTCCAATTTTGAACGGAAGATATTTCCTTTTTCACCATAGCCCTCTATGGGCTTCCAAATATCCCTTTGCCAATTCCACAAGAACAGCCTTAGCGAAAGGCTTCTTGAAGGGAAAGATGTAACTCTGTGAGATGAATTAACAGAACACAGAGCAGTTTCTCAGAAAGCTTCTTTCCAGTTTTGAACGGAAGATATTTCCTTTTTCACAATAGCCCTCTATGGGCTTCCAAATATCCCTTTGCCAATTCCACAAGAGCAGCCTTAGCGAAAGGCTTCTTGAAGGGAAAGATGTAACTCTGTGAGATGAATTAACAGAACACAGAGCAGTTTCTCAGAAAGCTTCTTTCCAGTTTTGAACGGAAGATATTTCCTTTTTCACCATAGCCCTCTAAGGGCTTCCAAATATCCCTTTGCCAATTCCACAGGAACCGCCTTAGCGAAAGGCTTCTGGAAGGGAAAGAAGTCACTCTGTGAGATGAATTAACAGAACACAGAGCAGTTTCTCAGAAAGCTTCTTTCCAGTTTTGAACGGAAGATATTTCCTTTTTCACCATAGCCCTCTATGGGCTTCGAAATATCCCTTTGTCAATTCCACAAAAACAGCCTTAGCGAAAGGCTTCTTGAAGGGAAAGATGTAACTCTGTGAGATGAATTAACAGAACACAGAGCAGTTTCTCAGAAAGCTTCTTTCCAGTTTTGAACGGAAGATATTTCCTTTTTCACCATAGCCCTCTATGGGCTTCCAAATATCCCGTTGCCAATTCCACAAGAACAGCCTTAGCGAAAGGCTTCTTGAAGGGAAAGATGTAACTCTGTGAGGTGAATTAACAGAACACAGAGCAGTTTCTCAGAAAGCTTCTTTCCAGTTTTGAACGGAAGATATTTCCTTTTTCACCATAGCCCTCTATGGGCTTCCAAATATCCCTTTGCCAATTCCACAAGAACAGCCTTAGCGAAAGGCTTCTTGAAGGGAAAGATGTAACTCTGTGAGATGCAATAACAGAACACAGAGCAGTTTCTCAGAAAGCTTCTTTCCAGTTTTGAACGGAAGATATTTCCTTTTTCACAATAGCCCTCTATGGGCTTCCAAATATCCCTTTGCCAATTCCACAAGAACAGCCTTAGCGAAAGGCTTCTTGAAGGGAAAGATGTAACTCTGTGAGATGAATTAACAGAACACAGAGCAGTTTCTCAGAAAGCTTCTTTCCAGTTTTGAATGAAAGATATTTCCTTTTTCAACATAGCCCTCTATGGGCTTCCAAATATCCCTTTGCCAATTCCACAAGAACAGCCTTAGCGAAAGACTTCTTGAAAGGAAAGATGTAACTCTGTGAGATGAATTAACAGAACACAGAGCAGTTTCCCAGAAAGCTTCTTTCCAGTTTTGAACGGAAGATATTTCCTTTTTCACCATAGCCCTCTATGGGCTTCCAAATATCCCTTTGCCAATTCCACAAGAACAGCCTTAGCGAAAGGCTTCTTGAAGGGAAAGATGTAACTCTGTGAGATGAATTCACAGAACACAGAGCAGTTTCTCAGAAAGCTTCTTTCCAGTTTTGAACGGAAGATATTTCCTTTTTCACCATAGCCCTCTATGGGCTTCCAAATATCCCTTTGCCAATTCCACGAGAACAGCCTTAGCGAAAGGCTTCTTGAAGGGAAAGATGTAACTCTGTGAGATGAAATAACAGAACACAGAGCAGTTTCTCAGAAAGCTTCTTTCCAGTTTTGAACGGAAGATATTTCCTTTTTCACCATAGCCCTCTATGGGCTTCCAAATATCCCTTTGCCAATTCCACAAGAACAGCCTTAGCGAAAGGCTTCTTGAAGGGAAAGATGTAACTCTGTGAGATGAATTAACAGAACACAGAGCAGTTTCTCAGAAAGCTTCTTTCCAGTTTTGAACGGAAGATATTTCCTTTTTCACCATAGCCCTCTATGGGCTTCCAAATATCCCTTTGCCAATTCCACAAGAACAGCCTTAGCGAAAGGCTTCTTGAAGGGAAAGATGTAACTCTGTGAGATGAAATAACAGAACACAGAGCAGTTTCTCAGAAAGCTTCTTTCCAGTTTTGAACGGAAGATATTTCCTTTTTCACCATAGCCCTCTATGGGCTTCCAAATATCCCTTTGCCAATTCCACAAGAACAGCCTTAGCGAAAGGCTTCTTGAAGGGAAAGATGTAAATCTGTGAGATGAAATAACAGAACACAGAGCAGTTTCTCAGAAAGCTTCTTTCCAGTTTTGAACGGAAGATATTTCCTTTTTCACCATAGCCCTCTATGGGCTTCCAAATATCCCTTTGCCAATTCCACAAGAACAGCCTTAGCGAAAGGCTTCTTGAAGGGAAAGATGTAACTCTGTGAGATAAATTAACAGAACACAGAGCAGTTTCTCAGAAAGCTTCTTTCCAGTTTTGAACGGAAGATATTTCCTTTTTCACCATAGCCCTCTATGGGCTTCCAAATATCCCTTTGCCAATTCCACAAGAACAGCCTTAGCGAAAGGCTTCTTGAAGGGAAAGATGTAACTCTGTGAGATGAATTAACAGAACACAGAGCAGTTTCTCAGAAAGCTTCTTTCCAGTTTTGAACGGAAGATATTTCCTTTTTCACCATAGCCCTCTAAGGGCTTCCAAATATCCCTTTGCCAATTCCACAGGAACCGCCTTAGCGAAAGGCTTCTTGAAGGGAAAGATGTAACTCTGTGAGATGAATTAACAGAACACAGAGCAGTTTCTCAGAAAGCTTCTTTCCAGTTTTGAACGGAAGATATTTCCTTTTTCACCATAGCCCTCTATGGGCTTCCAAATATCCCTTTGCCAATTCCACAAGAACAGCCTTATCGAAAGGCTTCTTGAAGGGAAAGATGTAACTCTGTGAGATGAATTAACAGAACACAGAGCAGTTTCTCAGAAAGATTCTTTCCAGTTTTGAACGGAAGATATTTCCTTTTTCACCATAGCCCTCTATGGGTTCCAAATATCCCTTTGCCAATTCCACAAGAACAGCCTTAGCGAAAGGCTTCTTGAAGGGAAAGATGTAACTCTGTGAGATGAATTAACAGAACACAGAGCAGTTTCTCAGAAAGCTTCTTTCCAGTTTTGAACGGAAGATATTTCCTTTTTCACCATAGCCCTCTATGGGCTTCCAAATATCCCTTTGCCAATTCCACAAGAACAGCCTTAGCGAAAGGATTCTTGAAGGGAAAGATGTAACTCTGTGAGATGAATTAACAGAACACAGAGCAGTTTCTCAGAAAGCTTCTTTCCAGTTTTGAACGGAAGATATTTCCTTTTTCACCATAGCCCTCTATGGGCTTCCAAATATCCCTTTGCCAATTCCACAAGAACAGCCTTAGCGAAAGGCTTCTTGAAGGGAAAGATGTAACTCTGTGAGATGAATTCACAGAACACAGAGCAGTTTCTCAGAAAGCTTCTTTTCAGTTTTGAACGGAAGATATTTCCTTTTTCACCATAGCCCTCTATGGGCTTCCAAATATCCCTTTGCCAATTCCACAAGAACAGCCTTAGCGAAAGGCTTCTTGAAGGGAAAGATGTAACTCTGTGAGATGAATTAACAGAACACAGAGCAGTTTCTCAGAAAGCTTCTTTCCAGTTTTGAACGGAAGATATTTCCTTTTTCACCATAGCCCTCTATGGGCTTCCAAATATCCCTTTGCCAATTCCACAAGAACAGCCTTAGCGAAAGGCTTCTTGAAGGGAAAGATGTAACTCTGTGAGATGAAATAACAGAACACAGAGCAGTTTCTCAGAAAGCTTCTTTCCAGTTTTGAACGGAAGATATTTCCTTTTTCACCATAGCCCTCTATGGGCTTCCAAATATCCCTTTGCCAATTCCACAACAACAGCCTTAGCGAAAGGCTTCTTGAAGGGAAAGATGTAACTCTGTGAGATGAATTAACAGAACACAGAGCAGTTTCTCAGAAAGCTTCTTTCCAGTTTTGAACGGAAGATATTTCCTTTTTCACCATAGCCCTCTATGGGCTTCCAAATATCCCTTTGCCAATTCCACAAGAACTGCCTTAGCGAAAGGCTTCTTGAAGGGAAAGATGTAACTCTGTGAGATGAATTAACAGAACACAGAGCAGTTTCTCAGTAAGCTTCTTTCCAGTTTTGAACGGAAGATATTTCCTTTTTCACCAGAGCCCTCTATGGGCTTCCAAATATCCCTTTGCCAATTCCACAAGAACAGCCTTAGCGAAAGGCTTCTTGAAGGGAAAGATGTAACTCTGTGAGATGAATTAACAGAACACAGAGCAGTTTCTCAGAAAGCTTCTTTCCAGTTTTGAACGGAAGATATTTCCTTTTTCACCATAGCCCTCTATGGGCTTCCAAATATCCCTTTGCCAATTCCACAAGAACAGCCTTAGCGAAAGGCTTCTTGAAGGGAAAGATGTAACTCTGTGAGATGAATTAACAGAACGCAGAGCAGTTCCTCAGAAAGCTTCTTTCCAGTTTTGAACGGAAGATATTTCCTTTTTCACCATAGCCCCCTATGGGCTTCCAAATATCCCTTTGCCAATTCCACAAGAACAGCCTTAGCGAAAGGCTTCTGGAAGGGAAAGATGTAACTCTGTGAGATGAATTAACAGAACGCAGAGCAGTTCCTCAGAAAGCATCCTTCCAGTTTTGAACGGAAGATATTTCCTTTTTCACCATAGCCCTCTATGGGCTTCCAAATATCCCTTTGCCAATTCCACAAGAACAGCCTGAGCGAAAGGCTTCTGGAAGGGAAAGATGTAACTCTGTGAGATGAATTAACAGAACACAGAGCAGTTTCTCAGAAAGCTTCTTTCCAGTTTTGAACGGAAGATATTTCCTTTTTCACCATAGCCCTCTATGGGCTTCCAAATATCCCTTTGCCAATTCCACAAGAACAGCCTCAGCGAAAGGCTTCTTGAAGGGAAAGATGTAACTCTGTGAGATGAATTAACAGAACACAGAGCAGTTTCTCAGAAAGCTTCTTTCCAGTTTTGAACGGAAGATATTTCCTTTTCCACCATAGCCCTCTATGGGCTTCCAAATATCCCTTTGCCAATTCCACAGGAACCGCCTTAGCGAAAGGCTTCTGGAAGGGAAAGATGTAACTCTGTGAGATGAACTAACAGAACACAGAGCAGTTTCTCAGAAAGCTTCTTTCCAGTTTTGAACGGAAGATATTTCCTTTCTCACCATAGCCCTCTATGGGCTTCCAAATATCCCTTTGCCAATTCCACAAGAACAGCCTTAGCGAAAGGCTTCTTGAAGGGAAAGATGTAACTCTGTGAGATGAATTAACAGAACACAGAGCAGTTTCTCAGAAAGCTTCTTTCCAGTTTTGAACGGAAGATATTTCCTTTTTCACCATAGCCCTCTATGGGCTTCCAAATATCCCTTTGCCAATTCCACAAGAACAGCCTTAGCGAAAGGCTTCTTGAAGGGAAAGATGTAACTCTGTGAGATGAATTCACAGAACACAGAGCAGTTTCTCAGAAAGCTTCTTTCCAGTTTTGAACGGAAGATATTTCCTTTTTCACCATAGCCCTCTATGGGCTTCCAAATATCCCTTTGCCAATTCCACAAGAACAGCCTTAGCGAAAGGATTCTTGAAGGGAAAGATGTAACTCTGTGAGATGAATTAACAGAACACAGAGCAGTTTCTCAGAAAGCTTCTTTCCAGTTTTGAACGGAAGATATTTCCTTTTTCACCATAGCCCTCTATAGGCTTCCAAATATCCCTTTGCCAATTCCACAAGAACAGCCTTAGCGAAAGGCTTCTTGAAGGGAAAGATGTAACTCTGTGAGATGAATTAACAGAACACAGAGCAGTTTCTCAGAAAGCTTCTTTCCAGTTTTGAACGGAAGATATTTCCTTTTTCACCATAGCCCTCTATGGGCTTCCAAATATCCCTTTGCCAATTCCACAAGAACAGCCTTAGCGAAAGGCTCCTTGAAGGGAAAGATGTAACTCTGTGAGATGAATTAACAGAACACAGAGCAGTTTCTCAGAAAGCTTCTTTCCAGTTTTGAACGGAAGATATTTCCTTTTTCACCATAGCCCTCTATGGGCTTCCAAATATCCCTTTGCCAATTCCACAAGAACTGCCTTAGCGAAAGGCTTCTTGAAGGGAAAGATGTAACTCTGTGAGATGAATTAACAGAACACAGAGCAGTTTCTCAGAAAGCTTCTTTCCAGTTTTGAACGGAAGATATTTCCTTTTTCACCAGAGCCCTCTATGGGCTTCCAAATATCCCTTTGCCAATTCCACAAGAACAGCCTTAGCGAAAGGCTTCTTGAAGGGAAAGATGTAACTCTGTGAGATGAATTAACAGAACACAGAGCAGTTTCTCAGAAAGCTTCTTTCCAGTTTTGAACGGAAGATATTTCCTTTTTCACCATAGCCCTCTATGGGCTTCCAAATATCCCTTTGCCAATTCCACAAGAACAGCCTTAGCGAAAGGCTTCTTGAAGGGAAAGATGTAACTCTGTGAGATGAATTAACAGAACGCAGAGCAGTTCCTCAGAAAGCTTCTTTCCAGTTTTGAACGGAAGATATTTCCTTTTTCACCATAGCCCTCTATGGGCTTCCAAATATCCCTTTGCCAATTCCACAAGAACAGCCTTAGCGAAAGGCTTCTTGAAGGGAAAGATGTAACTCTGTGAGATAAATTAACAGAACACAGAGCAGTTTCTCAGAAAGCTTCTTTCCAGTTTTGAACGGAAGATATTTCCTTTTTCACCATAGCCCTCTATGGGCTTCCAAATATCCCTTTGCCAATTCCACAAGAACAGCCTTAGCGAAAGGCTTCTTGAAGGGAAAGATGTAACTCTGTGAGATGAATTAACAGAACACAGAGCAGTTTCTCAGAAAGCTTCTTTCCAGTTTTGAACGGAAGATATTTCCTTTTTCACCATAGCCCTCTATGGGCTTCCAAATATCCCTTTGCCAATTTCACAGGAACCGCCTTAGCGAAAGGCTTCTGGAAGGGAAAGATGTAACTCTGTGAGATGAATTAACAGAACACAGAGCAGTTTCTCAGAAAGCTTCTTTCCAGTTTTGAACGGAAGATATTTCCTTTTTCACCATAGCCCTCTATGGGCTTCCAAATATCCCTTTGCCAATTCCACAAGAACAGCCTTAGCGAAAGGCTTCTTGAAGGGAAAGATGTAACTCTGTGAGATGAATTAACAGAACACAGAGCAGTTTCTCAGAAAGCTTCTTTCCAGTTTTGAACGGAAGATATTTCCTTTTTCACCATAGCCCTCTATGGGCTTCCAAATATCCCTTTGCCAATTCCACAAGAACAGCCTTAGCGAAAGGCTTCTTGAAGGGAAAGATGTAACTCTGTGAGATGAATTCACAGAACACAGAGCAGTTTCTCAGAAAGCTTCTTTTCAGTTTTGAACGGAAGATATTTCCTTTTTCACCATAGCCCTCTATGGGCTTCCAAATATCCCTTTGCCAATTCCACAAGAACAGCCTTAGCGAAAGGCTTCTTGAAGGGAAAGATGTAACTCTGTGAGATGAATTAACAGAACACAGAGCAGTTTCTCAGAAAGCTTCTTTCCAGTTTTGAACGGAAGATATTTCCTTTTTCACCATAGCCCTCTATGGGCTTCCAAATATCCCTTTGCCAATTCCACAAGAACAGCCTTAGCGAAAGGCTTCTTGAAGGGAAAGATGTAACTCTGTGAGATGAAATAACAGAACACAGAGCAGTTTCTCAGAAAGCTTCTTTCCAGTTTTGAACGGAAGATATTTCCTTTTTCACCATAGCCCTCTATGGGCTTCCAAATATCCCTTTGCCAATTCCACAAGAACAGCCTTAGCGAAAGGCTTCTTGAAGGGAAAGATGTAACTCTGTGAGATGAATTAACAGAACACAGAGCAGTTTCTCAGAAAGCTTCTTTCCAGTTTTGAACGGAAGATATTTCCTTTTTCACCATAGCCCTCTATGGGCTTCCAAATATCCCTTTGCCAATTCCACAAGAACTGCCTTAGCGAAAGGCTTCTTGAAGGGAAAGATGTAACTCTGTGAGATGAATTAACAGAACACAGAGCAGTTTCTCAGAAAGCTTCTTTCCAGTTTTGAACGGAAGATATTTCCTTTTTCACCATAGCCCTCTATGGGCTTCCAAATATCCCTTTGCCAATTCCACAAGAACAGCCTTAGCGAAAGGCTTCTTGAAGGGAAAGATGTAACTCTGTGAGATGAATTCACAGAACACAGAGCAGTTTCTCAGAAAGCTTCTTTTCAGTTTTGAACGGAAGATATTTCCTTTTTCACCATAGCCCTCTATGGGCTTCCAAATATCCCTTTGCCAATTCCACAAGAACAGCCTTAGCGAAAGGCTTCTTGAAGGGAAAGATGTAACTCTGTGAGATGAATTAACAGAACACAGAGCAGTTTCTCAGAAAGCTTCTTTCCAGTTTTGAACGGAAGATATTTCCTTTTTCACCATAGCCCTCTATGGGCTTCCAAATATCCCTTTGCCAATTCCACAAGAACAGCCTTAGCGAAAGGCTTCTTGAAGGGAAAGATGTAACTCTGTGAGATGAAATAACAGAACACAGAGCAGTTTCTCAGAAAGCTTCTTTCCAGTTTTGAACGGAAGATATTTCCTTTTTCACCATAGCCCTCTATGGGCTTCCAAATATCCCTTTGCCAATTCCACAACAACAGCCTTAGCGAAAGGCTTCTTGAAGGGAAAGATGTAACTCTGTGAGATGAATTAACAGAACACAGAGCAGTTTCTCAGAAAGCTTCTTTCCAGTTTTGAACGGAAGATATTTCCTTTTTCACCATAGCCCTCTATGGGCTTCCAAATATCCCTTTGCCAATTCCACAAGAACTGCCTTAGCGAAAGGCTTCTTGAAGGGAAAGATGTAACTCTGTGAGATGAATTAACAGAACACAGAGCAGTTTCTCAGTAAGCTTCTTTCCAGTTTTGAACGGAAGATATTTCCTTTTTCACCAGAGCCCTCTATGGGCTTCCAAATATCCCTTTGCCAATTCCACAAGAACAGCCTTAGCGAAAGGCTTCTTGAAGGGAAAGATGTAACTCTGTGAGATGAATTAACAGAACACAGAGCAGTTTCTCAGAAAGCTTCTTTCCAGTTTTGAACGGAAGATATTTCCTTTTTCACCATAGCCCTCTATGGGCTTCCAAATATCCCTTTGCCAATTCCACAAGAACAGCCTTAGCGAAAGGCTTCTTGAAGGGAAAGATGTAACTCTGTGAGATGAATTAACAGAACGCAGAGCAGTTCCTCAGAAAGCTTCTTTCCAGTTTTGAACGGAAGATATTTCCTTTTTCACCATAGCCCCCTATGGGCTTCCAAATATCCCTTTGCCAATTCCACAAGAACAGCCTTAGCGAAAGGCTTCTGGAAGGGAAAGATGTAACTCTGTGAGATGAATTAACAGAACGCAGAGCAGTTCCTCAGAAAGCATCCTTCCAGTTTTGAACGGAAGATATTTCCTTTTTCACCATAGCCCTCTATGGGCTTCCAAATATCCCTTTGCCAATTCCACAAGAACAGCCTGAGCGAAAGGCTTCTGGAAGGGAAAGATGTAACTCTGTGAGATGAATTAACAGAACACAGAGCAGTTTCTCAGAAAGCTTCTTTCCAGTTTTGAACGGAAGATATTTCCTTTTTCACCATAGCCCTCTATGGGCTTCCAAATATCCCTTTGCCAATTCCACAAGAACAGCCTCAGCGAAAGGCTTCTTGAAGGGAAAGATGTAACTCTGTGAGATGAATTAACAGAACACAGAGCAGTTTCTCAGAAAGCTTCTTTCCAGTTTTGAACGGAAGATATTTCCTTTTCCACCATAGCCCTCTATGGGCTTCCAAATATCCCTTTGCCAATTCCACAGGAACCGCCTTAGCGAAAGGCTTCTGGAAGGGAAAGATGTAACTCTGTGAGATGAACTAACAGAACACAGAGCAGTTTCTCAGAAAGCTTCTTTCCAGTTTTGAACGGAAGATATTTCCTTTCTCACCATAGCCCTCTATGGGCTTCCAAATATCCCTTTGCCAATTCCACAAGAACAGCCTTAGCGAAAGGCTTCTTGAAGGGAAAGATGTAACTCTGTGAGATGAATTAACAGAACACAGAGCAGTTTCTCAGAAAGCTTCTTTCCAGTTTTGAACGGAAGATATTTCCTTTTTCACCATAGCCCTCTATGGGCTTCCAAATATCCCTTTGCCAATTCCACAAGAACAGCCTTAGCGAAAGGCTTCTTGAAGGGAAAGATGTAACTCTGTGAGATGAATTCACAGAACACAGAGCAGTTTTCTCAGAAAGCTTCTTTCCAGTTTTTGAACGGAAGATATTTCCTTTTTCACCATAGCCCTCTATGGGCTTCCAAATATCCCTTTGCCAATTCCACAAGAACAGCCTTAGCGAAAGGATTCTTGAAGGGAAAGATGTAACTCTGTGAGATGAATTAACAGAACACAGAGCAGTTTCTCAGAAAGCTTCTTTCCAGTTTTTGAACGGAAGATATTTCCTTTTTCACCATAGCCCTCTATAGGCTTCCAAATATCCCTTTGCCAATTCCACAAGAACAGCCTTAGCGAAAGGCTTCTTGAAGGGAAAGATGTAACTCTGTGAGATGAATTAACAGAACACAGAGCAGTTTCTCAGAAAGCTTCTTTCCAGTTTTTGAACGGAAGATATTTCCTTTTTCACCATAGCCCTCTATGGGCTTCCAAATATCCCTTTTGCCAATTCCACAAGAACAGCCTTAGCGAAAGGCTCCTTGAAGGGAAAGATGTAACTCTGTGAGATGAATTAACAGAACACAGAGCAGTTTCTCAGAAAGCTTCTTTCCAGTTTTGAACGGAAGATATTTCCTTTTTCACCATAGCCCTCTATGGGCTTCCAAATATCCCTTTGCCAATTCCACAAGAACTGCCTTAGCGAAAGGCTTCTTGAAGGGAAAGATGTAACTCTGTGAGATGAATTAACAGAACACAGAGCAGTTTCTCAGAAAGCTTCTTTCCAGTTTTGAACGGAAGATATTTCCTTTTTCACCAGAGCCCTCTATGGGCTTCCAAATATCCCTTTGCCAATTCCACAAGAACAGCCTTAGCGAAAGGCTTCTTGAAGGGAAAAGATGTAACTCTGTGAGATGAATTAACAGAACACAGAGCAGGTTTCTCAGAAAGCTTCTTTCCAGTTTTGAACGGAAGATATTTCCTTTTTCACCATAGCCCTCTATGGGCTTCCAAATATCCCTTTGCCAATTCCACAAGAACAGCCTTAGCGAAAGGC